>NW_027140507.1:900000-1145372 GCF_036365525.1 Heterodontus francisci | reverse complement strand
AACTGGACACAGTTCTCCAGTTGGGGCTGAAATAGAGCTTTATAAATGTTCAGTATAACCTGCCTGCTTTTGTACTGACTGTATACAGTGTACATTGTGGTACAGTGGTATTCCCCAGGGGTTTGGATTAGGATCACTGACCTTTTTGATATATATTAATGACTTGGACTTGGGTTTTACAGGGCATAACTTCAACATTGTACCATCTGAAATGTAATAAACAGAGAAGGGAATAGTAGTAGTAAATCTCTGTCTTCTCTGTTCTATAAAACACTGTCAGGGCAGGTACAGTGTGGGGTTCAGGAGGATAGAGGCAGTCTGGTGAAATGGTCAGACACATGGCAGGTTAACTTCAATGCTGAGAAATGTAAACTGATGCATTTAGGAAGGAAGGCTGAGGAAAAGCGATATAAACTAAATAGTACAATGTTAAAATGGGTGCTGGTTCAGAGAGATCGGGAATCTGGAGAGATCTGCGTCAGTTTTTATATCTGAAAGATTCAATTTGGGGCTTGGAATCTGTGAGTTGAATTTAGCTTCATCCTGAAAAGTGTTAGCAAACGTGTTGGGAAATGTGTCAAAAGCTGTTTCCATTCAGACATTCCTGCATTGTGGAAGTGTGAGTTATCTTTGCAGAGACAGGAAATAGAGTTGTTTGAATGGACCTGCAGGTTTTAGTTGATGCAATAAGGTGAGAATTTGAATTGTGTCCCTTCCAGATACACAGAATTGAAGGTATTTACAGAACACCACATGAAGTAGTTTACCAATGTCTGATAAACTTCAAAGACTTCAAACACATGGAAGAAGAGGAGAAGGGAACAATATACAAAACCTCAGTCAGTCAGACAACAGCAGGAGGAAAATGAATCTCTTTTTATGGGTTTTAATTTGAAGGCCTGAGCTGATGATTGAAAAAGTAGGAGTTCAAATCCCACGCTGGGCTGTTGTGAATTTGAATTTTGTTTTTTCTTTAAAAAAACATAAATCTGGAATTAAAAAGCCTCTAGGTTGGAATGATTCACTCCTGTCTACTAGTGCAAAGCCCGTGTGTGTTTCTCAGTTTGCTGTATTTATTAACGATTTAAGATGATGTGGTAGAATGCAACATACCCAAGTTTACCAATGACACAAAAATAGGCAGCATTGTAAGCAGTGTAGCTGGAAGCAGAACATTGCAAAGAGATATTAATATCTGAAATAAATGGGTAAAACTGTGGCAGTTCGATTTCCATGTCAGTAAAAAAAGACTAGAACAGAGTACTTTATAAATGGTGTAAAGCTAGAAACACTGGAGGTTCAAAGAGACTTTGGGGTGGGGGGGGGGGGGGGCGTCCATGTCCATTTGAGTGCAGTGTAGATTTACCAGAATGAAAACTGGACTCCAAGGGTTAAATTACAAGGTGATATTACACAAACTAGGGATTTATTGCCTGGAATTTAGGAGGATCAAGGTGATTTGTTCGAAGATGTTGAGATATTAAGGGGAACTGATGGGGTAGTTTGGGAGAAACTATTTCAGCAGCTTGGGAACATCGGAACAGGAGTAGGCCATTCAGCCCATCGAGCCTGTTCCGCCATTCAATACAATCATGGCTGATCATCCACTTCAATGCCTTTTTCCCAGCCTGAGTTTCCACAGCCCACTGGAGTAGAGAATTCCAAAGATTCACAACCCTCTGAGCAAAGACATTTCTCCCCATCTCTGACCTAAGTGGCTTCCCCCTTATTTTGAAATTGTGTCCCCTGGTTTTAGACTCCCGAACCAAAGGAGACATCTTACCTGCATCTAACCTGTCTATCCCTTTAAATATTTTGTACGTTTCAATAAGATCACCTCTCATTCTTCTAAACTCCAATGAGTATCGGCCCAACCTGTTCAACCATTCCTCATAAGACAACCCCTTCTTCCCAGGAATCAGCCGAGTGAACCTTCTCTGAACTGGTTCCAATGCATCCAGGCCTGACCATTTATCCACTTTGAAAGTTGCCAAACATCTTAATATTTCCCTCTCACTCTGTTTATCCCATCCAATATTTCACACTCCTCCTCTTTAACTACAATATCTGCATTGTTCCCCCTCTTTTATAAAGATGGAGACAAAGTATTCATTAAGAACCATGCCCACATCTCCCACCTCCACACACACATTCCCTTTTTGGTCCCTAATACTCTATCCTTAATTATCCTCTTGCTCTTCATTTATTTATAAAACATCTTTGTGATTTCTTTGATTTAATGGTAATATAATTTTCCGGCCATTTCTTTGCTCTCCTCATTTGATTTTTAATTTCACCCTTGTACTTTCTACACTCATCTCGGCCTCTGTGGTATTGAATTCTCGGTATCCGACATAAGCTTCCCTCTTGTGCCTTATCGTACCCGGTTTGATCCTTGACATCCAAGGGGATCTAGATTTGGGAGTACCACCCTGTTTGTCTTTGTGTGAACATATTTGATATCAACCCTCAGTAACTCTCACTGCTCTGACACTGATTGACCTTCAAGTAGCTGTTTCCAGTCCACTTTGCTAAAATCCCCCATCTCTGGAACCACCATCCCCTCTGCTCCCTACAATGGACTCTCACATCCTTCTGAAAGTGTGGTCACCAGAATTGGATGCAGTATTCTGGTCGAGGCCTAACCAGAGGTTTATAAACATTCAGCATAATTTTCATGCTTTTGTATTCAGAATCTCTATTTATGAAGCCCAAGATCCCATATGCTTTGCTGCCTACTTTCTCAATATGTCCTGCCACCTTCAAAGATGTATGTACATGTATCCCCAGGTCTCTCTGTCCCTGCACACTCCCTAGAACTGGGCCATTAAGTCTATATTCCCTCTCCCTATCCCTTCTGCCCATCTCACATTTCCCTGTATTAAATTCCTTCTGCCACTTGTCTGCCCATCCCACTCACCTATCTATGTCCTGTTGTAGTCGATTGGTGTCACCTTCACTGTTTGCATCTCCTCCAAGTTCGTTAACGGCAAATATTAAAATTTTACAAGAAGCACTGACTTTTGGGGAACACTGCTGTCTACCATCTTCCAGTCTGAAAAACAACCATTTACCACAACTGGCTGTTTTCTGTCCTTTCACCAATTTTTGATCCAAGCTGACACTGGCCCTCCTATCCCATGAGCCTCAGTTTTGTTAACCAGAATTTTATGTGCCACTTTGTCAAACGCTTTCTTCAAATCCATCTAAAATCCATTGCATTCCCTTCATCAACCTTCTCTGTTACTTCATCAAATTCTTGCTGGCTTTCCCTAATGAACTCAAACCTCTCCAAGTGCCTGTTGATTTTTTTCTCTTTCAATGATTTCTCCAATTGTCCTTTTGAAAGCTACTATTGAATCTGTCTCCACCACTATCAGACATTGCATTTCAAATCTGAAGCACTTGTGTGGAAAAAAAATCCTTTTCCTCATGTCACCAATGTTTGTTTTTGCCGATCACCTTCAATCTGTGCTCTCTGGTTATCAATCCTTCAGCCATTGGAAACACTTTCTCTTTATTTCCTCCATCTAAAGCTTTCATGATTTTATACACCTCGATCAAATCTCCTTTTAATCTTCTCTGCTCTAAGGAGAACAAGCCCAGTTTCTCCAGTCTATCAGTGTAACTGTAATAATCTCATCCAGGAACCGTTCTAGTAAATCTCTTCTGTACATTCACCAAAGCCTCCATGTCTTTCCCAAAGTGTGGTTCCAGAATTGGACACAATACTGCAGCTGAGGACAAACTATTATTTTATAAATGTTTAGCATCACTTCCTGACTTTTACACTCTATACCTGTTTATAAAGCTCAGGATCCCATCGGCTTTATTAACCCATCAACAAAGGGGGAAATTCTACCAGAACAATTGATCAGTTCCCTTGGACATGAATCCGTGAGTTGTTCCGAGGCTGGTGGGAGGGTTTAGAGAGAACCCCAAACTGCTCATTTTTTGAAGCAGAAAACCATCAATGCATTGGCAGGGATATTAATAAAGCCCTTCGGAAGACAGGAGGAGGCCATTCGTCCCCTCGAGAATGTCCTGCCCATTCTTTCAGGTCATGGCTGATTTGCTCCTTACCCACATCGAGCTGTCTCTGCTCCGAAAACATTAATACCCTTTCCGAACAAATCTCTACCGGCAATCAGGAATTAATGTCACTGCCTGTTAATACTGGGGAATTCCTTCCCTAAACCTCTTCGTCTCTCTATCTCTCATTCCTGCTTAAAGACGTTCCTTAAAACTAACCTCTTTGACCAAGCTTTTTGTCATCAGCCTTAATCTCAACTTCTGTGGGTTTGGTGTCAGATTTTGTTTTGTAATGCACCCTGTGCAGCGTCTTTGGGATTTTTTATTCCTCACCTTCTCCTTCACTCCGTCACTCACTCTCTCTCTTTCTCTCCCTCACCCCCCTCTCTCTCTCTTTCTCCCCCTCACCTCTAAGACAAGTATATCCTTCCTTCAGTACTGAGACCAGGACTGTACACAATACTGCAGGTGTGGGCTCACAGAAATACCATCACACACCTAACTTGTGTCTTGCAAGTGATGGAAAAGCTTTGGGGAGTCAGGGGGTGAGTCACTTGTAGCCCAGTATTGATGTGATTTCGTCAGCTCAGTTCCTGGTCAATGTTTCCCCAGGATGTTGACGTTGGGGGATTCAGCGATGGGATAATGCTTTGAATGCCAAGGGGAGGTGGTTGGATTCTCTCTTGTTGCAGATGGTCATTGCCTGGCACTTGTGTGACGTGAATGTTACTTGCCACTGGTCGGCCCAAACCTGAATGTTGTCTGGGTCTTGGTGCATGTGGCTCTGGATTGCTTCATTATCTGAGGAAAAATACTGTGGATGCTGGAAATCTGGAAATCATCGAGCTGAATCACGACCTCTGTTTCTCTCTCCACAGATGCTGCCTGACCTGCTCAGTATTTCCAGTATTTTCTGCTGGGATCTCAGCTGAAGATGGTTTGGGCTGAGGACACGACCCTGATAAACTCCTGCGGTGAAGGCCTGGGACTGAGATGATTGACCACAACCACAGCCACCTTCCTTTGTGCTCGGGCTTTAGAGAGGGACAAAATTGGAGAGAGCGAGATTGTTGAGGTGGATGAAGAGGATAATGTAAGATATATTAACTTGATTTAATCCTTCACTGCTGTCTACACAAATATATAAGAGATAGGTATGGAGAGAAAAAAGATCGGGCAGGGAGAAATGTAGATGAAGTTGGGGCCCAGGTGGACACTTTTGATGATCCAGGAGGATTAGTCTCCATTTTAAACATCCAGCAAGCTGTTCCACTGTGGGAGCCATCACACCCTCATGATATTGGTTGTGGAAATTTCATGCTGGCTTATTGGTTAATTTTTAAATCTGTGATTGATAGATTCTTGTTAACCAAAGGTATTAAGAGATAAGGGGCAAAGGCAGGATATATGGTGTAAGTTACATCACAGATCAGCCCTGATCTCATTGGATGCCGGAACAGAGTTGTGGGGTTGAATTGCATCCTCCTCTTCCAATATCCCCTGTGAAGTATCCTTCTTTCTCTTTTAGTCACCCTGTCAGTCTATGTTTCTGGGAGATTTCTTGTATCTTCCTCAGTGAAGACAGACACAAAGTCATCATTTATCTTCACTGCCATTTCTCTATTCCCCATTATAAATTCTCCTGACTCTGCCTGTAATGGACCCACATTTGTCTCAGCCAAACCATTCCTTTTTATGTCCCTATTGAAACTTTTACAGTCCGTTTTGATGTTTTTATGTCTGGGGGATTCTGGGACTAGTGAGCAGAGTCTGAGAATTAGAGGCAGTCCTTTCAGGAGTGAAGTTCGGAAACACGTCTACAGACTAAAGGTGGTGTTAGTTTGGAACTGTCTTCTGTAAATAACCATTGATGCAAAATCAATTGTTCATTTTTAAATCTAAGATTGGCCATCCCAAATGTCTTTTGGAAATTGAAATATTCTTCTGTCACTCTCTGTCCCTTGGGCAGTCCGTTTGTGTGTGTGTCTGTGCATGTCGGTCTCTGTCTGTGTGTGTGTGTCTGTGTGTCTGTGGAAGTCGGTCTGTGTGTGTGTGTCTATGTGTGTGTCTATGTGTGTGGTTCTGTGTGTGTGTTTCTCTGTGTGTTTCTCTGTGTGTGGGTGTGTGTGTGTGTCTGTCTGTGTCTGTGCCTGTTTCTCTCTCCTCAGTACCTCAGTAAAACTCCACATACATCAATTTGCTATTTTAATTTGGCTGCTTTTGGTGATACCACAACTGCAGAGGGTGCACTTCCTTCTGCAGGCTGGTAGGAAACCCATATCCCGCTTTTTAACGGCATATTCTGTCTGCTTTGTATACTAAATTGATGAATCCCTAATAATTGATCAAATCTGACATTGATTACTGTTTGAAAGTCTCCAGGTTTACTTTCCTCCCAGGGCTGATTAAAAGTTAGAGTTTCCCTCAGTGTTTTGGAAATATCAAACCCTGATCCCACACCCAGTAAAGTATTTTACATGATGGGACGCTGCAAATGTTGTTATACTCAGTGCGCACGGTCCCTTCATGTTGTAATAAGATGTTATAATCTCTATTCAGATAAATCTCATGACACAGGGGTAAAATTTCACTGGGTCAACATTCCGACCAAACACTAAAACATTACAGAAAGCGAGGCTCACAAATTCAACACAAGTTTCCTTTTCTGTGTCTCGCTGGTCTGTTCTGATTTTCTCTTGGGTGACATCAGTCTAGATTTTGTGTTCAGACCTGAACCCACAAACGTATAACTCAGAGGCAGGATTATTACCCACTGAGCTACAGCTGGCTCCAATGTTCCCAGAAAATTTAGTTGTTGTGCACGGCAATTTTTTTTTGACCCACGTGCAGTCCCTTTATATTTTTAAGAATCTTCGAAGACGTGTGTTATTTATCACGGAACAGGACCTGCGTGGTACCTTCCAGGCTGCTGCACACAGCTTTGCAGGAACACTGACCGACACTCTCCATCCCAATCTCTTCCTCTCTGGTAATCTCTCCCCATTGCTATCCTTCCCTCTCCCTGTTCTTCCCTCTCTATATCTATCCCTGTCTTTCTCACTGTTACACTCTCCATCTGGATGGAGGAGGAGAAAGAGAGGCATATATAGAGGCAGCTTTACTCGGTATCTAACCCCACACTGTACCTGTCCTGCGAGTGTTTTATAGAACAGAGAGGACAGAGATTTGCTCTGTAGATAACTCCATTCTGTACTTGGCTTGGCAGCATTTGAAGGGACAGTTTAGACGGAGCTTTACTCTGTATCCCTGGAATTTTGAAGTGTAAGGGGTGTTTCGTTTAGTTTAATGTAGAGATTCAGCACTGAAACAGGCCCTTCAGCCCACCGAGTCTGTGCCGACCATCAACCACCCATTAATACTAATCCTACACTAATTCCATATTCCTACCACATCCCCACCTGTCCCCATATTTCCCTACCACCTACCTATACTAGGGGCAATTGCTAATGGCCAATTTACCTATCAACCTGCAAGTCTTTGGCATGTGGGAGGAAACCGGAGCACCCGGTGGAAACCCACGCAGACACAGGGAGAACTTGCAAACTCCACACAGGTAGTACCCAGAATTGAACCCGGGTCGCTGGAGCTGTGAGGCTGCGGTGCTAACCACTGTGCCACTGTGCTGGGTGAATTGATCAAAGTTTACAAGACAATACTGGAAAGTGATGGGGTAGATAGAGAGAAACTCTTCTCACTGGTTGGAGGAGTCTCGGACGAGGGGCACAGTCGAAAAATCGAACATTAGTCGAAGACCCTTTCAAGGGTGAAATTTATTAACACTTCTGCACACAAAGGATGGTGGAATTTTGGAATTGTCTTCCACAAATGACCCCTCCCTATCTCTGCAATCTCCTCCAGCTCCACAATCCACCAATATCTTTGATCCTCTAATTCTGGCCTCTTGAACATCCCCAATTTGAATCGTTCCACCATTGGTGGCCGTGCCTTCAAGCTGCCAAGGCCCTAACTCTGGAATTCCTTTCCCAAACCTCACCATCTCACTAACTCCCTTTCCTCTTTGAGGATTCTCCCTCAAACCAACCTCTGACCAAGTTTTTGGTCATCTGGTCTAATATCTCCTGAAGTGACTCGGTGTCAAATTTTTATTTTCTTGATTCATTTGTTGGATGTGTGCGTTAGTGGCCAGGACAGCATTTATTGCCCATTCATAATTGCCCTTGAGAAGGTGGAGTTGAGCCTCCTTCTTGAACCGCTGCAGTCCATGTGGGGTAGGTACACCCACAGTGCTGTTAGGAAGGGAGATCCAGGATTTTGACCCAGTCACAGTGAAGGAGCAGCGATATAGTTCCAAGTCAGGATGGTGTGAGACTGGAAGGGAAACTTGCAGGTGGTGGTGTTCCCATACGTGTTTCCTGTTTGTTTGCTCTCTCTCCCCCTCCTTCTTTCTAGACCTCCCTGTCCTCCTGTCCCTCTGTGTTATGAGAACCTAAGAACAGAAGGAAGTGGGTGCAGGAACAGAGAGACCTGGGGATGTCTGTGCACAAATTGAAGGTGGCAGAGCTAGTTGAGAAAGTGGTTAAAAGGCATATGGGATCCTCGGCTTTGTAAATAGAGGCTTAGAGTATAAAAGCAAGGAGGTTATGATGAAGCTTTATAAAACACTGCTTCATCCTCAACTAGTATTGTGTCCAATTCTGGACACCGTACTTTCGGAAGGATGTGGGGGCTTTAGAGAGGATGCAGAAAAGATTCACGAGCAAGGTTCCAGGATGAGGGACTTCAGTTATGTGGATAGATTGGAGAAACTGGTGTTGTTCTCCAGAGAGAAGAGAAACTTGAGATTAGATTTGATAGAGGTGTTCAAAATCATGAGGGGTCCTGACAGAGTAGATGTAGAAGTAGGAATGCAGCACATAGGACATTCCAGACCCATATCTGTTCAGTGTTTACTTAAACAAGTGAATTGACCATTTAATATTTTTAACTTACTTAACCCTTGTGTTCCCACAAAGATCAAGCTAGTAAATTCAACAGTGGTCACTTTGACTTCATCCCATCGTGTCTTATGTACATTCTCACAGGATTGCAGGTATAACTGTAGTCATAAAATTCAGCTGAAAATTGATCATTTACATTATTATTTCAGTCCATATTTACAGTACACACGGTACCTTACTGTTGTAATCAAGTCATATAGTGTCTATTCATCCCATTGGGGCAAAATGTCACTGGCTCAACATTCTCACCAAATACTAAAGCATTCCACAATGCAAGACTCACAAATTCAACACAAGTTTCCTTTTCTGAGTCTCGCTGGTCTGTTCTGATTCTCTGAGGGATTACTGATGCTTATCCTCCACATGAGCAATCGTCCTAATCCCGTGTGCCTGTCCTGCTCCCAAACCCGGCATCCACTTATGTTAAGACAGGTGATACAGGAGCGTCTCAGTGACTGAGGCAGGTGAGTCTTGAGGCTGAGCCGGGCACAGTGAGTGACCTGGGTTAATCCGACACTCCAGGGAATGTTTTAACGGAGCTTTACTCTGTATCTAACCCGTGCTGTACCTTCTCTGAGAGTGTTTGATGGGGCAGTGCAGACGAGGAGAGTTATTCCTTACCCACTTTAAACATGGAGAAGTGAATATCCAAGAGATTGTTTTAAGTGTGATGAGGGTTTCTGTCTCTACCATCCTTTAGAGTCATCGAGAGATACAGCACTTATACAGGCCCTTCGGCCCACCCAGTCTGTGCCGGCCATCAACCACCCATTTTATACTAATCCTTTCAGGCAGTGAGTTCCAGACACCCACCAGCCACTGGGTGAAGAAACTATTGATGTGTTTCGTTCTGTTAAGTTTGATGTCAATATTTCCCCAGGATGTTGATGCTGGGGGATTCAGTGATGGGATAATGCTTTGAATGCCAAGGGGAGGTGGTTGGATTCTCTCCTGTTGCAGATGGTCATTGCCTGGCACTTGTGTGACGTGAATGTTACTTCCCACTGGTCGGCCCAAGCCTGAATGTTGTCCGGGTCTCGGTGCATGTGGCTATGGATTGCTTCATTATCTGAGGCAAAATACTGTGGATGCTGGAAATCTGGAAAGCATCGAGCTGAATCACTAACTCTGTTTCTCTCTCCACAGATGCTGCTTGACCTGCTCAGTATTTCCAGTATTCTCTCCTGGGATCTCAGCTGAAGATGGTTGAGCCTCGGACACTACCCTGAGGAACTCCTGCAGTGATGTCCTGGGACTGAGATGATTGACCTCCAACAACCACAACCATCTTCCTTTGTGCTCGGTATGACTCCAACCTGCGGATTCCCACTGACTTCAGTTTTACTCGGGCTCCTCGATGTCACACTCGGTCAAACGCTGCCTTGATGTTAAGGTCAGTCTCTCTTCCCAGTAGCAGACAGGAGTGAATCGTTCCCTTTGACCCGTTGTACACTGAACAAGCTGTGTTTCTTCACAGCCTGATACAGGACTGTACACGGCCGATTAATGTAGCCCATCAAACACTCCCAGAGCAGGTTCCTATAGAGTATAGTTCCTTCAACATTCTCACTCTGTCTCTCCCTGCTGCTATGTCTGACACGAGGAGAGAGACAGAGGGAGAGAGGGTTAGTTATGAAGGCAGAGAGAGGGCTGAAGAGAGGGACAAAGTTGGAGAGAGAGAGATTGTTGAGGTGGATGAAAAGGATAATGTAAGATATATTAATTTGATGTAATCCTTCACTGCTGTGCACACAAACATATAAGAGATAGATATGGAGAGAAAAAAACATCGGCAGAGGGGGAAATGTAGATGAAGTTGGGGCCCAGGCAGATACGTTTGATGATCCAGAAGGAACAGCCTCCATTTTAAACATCCAGCAAGCTATTCCACTGTGGAAGCCATCACACCCTCATGATATTTGTTGTGCAAATTTCTTGCTGGCATATTGTTTAATTTTTAAAGCTGTGATTGATAGATTCTTGTTAACCAAAGGTATTAAGAGATAAGGGGCAAAGGCAGGATATATGGTGTAAGTTACATCACAGATCAGCCAAGATCTCATTGGATGCCGGAGCAGAGTTGTGGGGTTGAATTGCATCCTCCTCTTCCAATATCCCCTGTGAAGTCTCCTTCTTTCTCTTTTTGTCACCCTGTCAGTCTATGTCTCTCTGTTTCTCTCTTTCTCTCTCTCTCTCTGTCTCTATCGGACAGTGCAGAGTGAGATTCACTCTGTATCCACCCCATGATGTTCCTGCCCTGGGAGTGTGTGATGGGACAGCGTAGAGGGAAATTTACTCTGTGTCAAACACAACATTGTGCTTGACTTGGGAATATTTAATGGGACAGTGTAGCTGGAGATTTACTCTGTATCCCTGGAATTTTGAAGGCTCAGGTGTGATTTGATGATTGTTTTCAAGGTAATAAGGGAAACTGATAGGGTAGACAGAGAGTAACAATTCCCACTGGCTGCAGAGTCTAGAACATGGGGGCATAGTCTAAAAATATAAACCTAGTCTAAAAACCTTTCAGGAGTGAAATGAAGAAACACTTCAACACACCAGGTGTGGTATCAGTTTGGAACTCTCTTCCACAAACAGCAATTGATGCTGAGACACTTGTTAATTTTTAAATCTGAGTTTGATAGATTTTTATGAAACCTCTCTGTCACTCCCTCTCTCTTCTCCCATCTCTGCCTCTCTCTGTCTCTCCATCTGCCTTTCCATCTCTGTTGCTCTCACTCTCTCCTTCTCTCTCTGTCTCTCTCTCTCTCTCTCTCTCTGTCTCTCCATCAGTCTCCACACTCATCACTCCCTCTCTCTCCTCCTATCTCTGCTTCTCTCTCTATCCCTCCATCTGTCCGTCCCTCCCTGTCACTCCATCTCTCTCTGTCTCTCACTATGTCCCTCCATCTGTTTTTCCCTCCCTCTGTCACTCCCTCTCTCTCCTTCTATCTCTCTCTCTCTGTCGCTCTATCCCTCCATCTATCCTTCCCTCCCTGTCACTCCATCTCTCTCCTTCTCTCTTTGTCTCTATCTCCGTCTCTCCATCTGTCTTTCCCTTCCTGTCGCTCCCTCTCTCTCCTTCTATCTCTGTCTCTCACTCTCTGTCTCTTCATCTGCCTTCCCAATCCCCTGACAATCCCTCTCTCTCCTTCCATCTCTGTCTCTGCATCTCTCTCTGCCTCTCTCTCTGCCTCTCTCTCTGTCTCTCTCTCTTTCCCTCCATCTGCCTTTCCCTCTCTGTCACGCCCACTCTTTCCGTCTTTCTCTGTCTCTCTCTCTCTCTATCCATCCATCTGTCCTTCCCTCCCTGTCACTCCTTCTCTCTCTGTCTCTCTCTCTGTCCCTCCATCTGTCTTTCTCTCCATGACACTCCCTCACTCTCCTTCTATCTCTGTCTTTCTCTCTGTCTCTCCATCTGTCTTTCCCTCTCTGTCTCTCCGTCTCTCTTCTATCTCTGTCTCTGCCTCTCTCCTTCGATCTCTGTCTCTGCCTCTCTCTCTGTCTCTCTCTCTGTCCCTCCATCTATCCTTCCCTCCCTGTCACTCCATCTCTCTCCTTCTCTCTCTGTCTCTCACTCTCTCCCTCCATCTGTCTTTCCCTCTCTGTCTCTCCGTCTCTCTTCTTCTATCTCTGTCTCTGCCTCTCTCTCTGTTTCTCTCTCTGTCCCTCCATCTGTCTTTCCCTCTCTGTCTCTCCCACTCTCTCCGTCTCTCTCTGTCTTTCTCTCTGTCCCTCCATCTGTCAAAGAACAAAGAACAGGACAGCACAGGAACAGGCCATTCGGCCCTCCAAGACTGCGCCGATCTTGATGCCTGCCGAAACTAAAACCTTCTGCACTTCTGGGGTCCGTATCCCTCTATTCCCATCCTATTCATGTATTTGTCAAGATGTCTCTTAAACATCTCTATGGTACCTGCTTCCACCACCTCCCCCAGCAACACGTTCCAGGCACTCACCACCCTCTGTGTTAGGAACTTGCCTCGCACATCCCCTCTAAACTTTGCCCCTCTCACCTTAAACCTCTGTCCCGTAGTAACTGACTCTTCCACCCTGGGAAAAAGCTTCTGACTATCCACTCTGTCCATGCTGCTTATAACTTTGTAAACCTCTATCATGTCGCCCCTCCACCTCCGTCGTTCCAGTGAAAACAATCCGAGTTTATCCAACCTCTCCTCATCGCTAATGCCCTCCAGACCAGGCAACATCCTGGTAAACCTCTTCTGTACCCTCTCCAAAGTCTCCACGTCCTTCTGGTAGTGTGACGACCAGAATTCTAAGTGTGGCCTAACTAAAGTTCTGTACAGCTGCAACATGACTTGCCTATTTATATACGCTGTGCCCCGACCGATGAAGGCAAGCATGCTGTATGCCTTCTTGACTACCTTATCCACCTGTGTTGCACTTTCAGTGACCTGTGGACCTGTACGCCCAGATCTCTCTGCCTGTCAATACTCCGAAGGGTTCTGCCATTTACTGTATACCTCCCACCTGCATTAGACCTTCAGAAATGTAATACCTCACATTTGTCCGAATTAAACTCCATCTGCCATTTCTCCGCCCAAGTCTCCAACCGATCTATATCCTGCTGTATCCTCTGACCATCCTCATCACTATCCGCAACTCCACCAACCTTTGTGTCGTCCGCAAACTTACTAATCAGACCAGCTACATTTTCCTCCAAATCATTTATATATCCTACAAACAGCAAAGGTCCCAGCAGTGATCCCTGCGGAACACCACTAGTCACATCCCTCCATTCAGAAAAACACCCTTCCACTGTTACCCTCTGTCTTCTATGAACGAGCCAGTTCTGTATCCATTTTACCTTTCCCTCTCTGTCACTTCCTCTCTCTCCTTCTATCTCTGTCTATCTCTCTGTTCCTCCATCAGTCCTTCCCTCTCTGTCACTCCATCTCTCCCTCTCTACTTCTCTCTGCCTCTCCCGCTCGCTCCTTCCCTCTCTCTGTCCCTCCATCTGTCTTTCTCCCCTGTCACTCCCTCTCTCTCTGTCTATCTCAGTCTCTGCCTCTCTCTCTATCCCTCCATTTGTCTTTCTCTCTCTGTCACTCCCTCTCTCTCCTATCTTTGTCTCTCTCCATCTATCCCCCCATCTGTCCTTCCCTCCCTGTCAATCCATCTCTCCCATTCTCTCTCTGTCTCTCACTTTGTCCCTCCATCTGTCTTTCCCTCCCTGTCACTCCCTCTCTTTCCTTCCATCTCTGCCTCTCTCTCTGTCTCTCCATCTCTATTGCCCTCTATGTCTCTCCCTCTCTCTCCTTCTATCTCTGTCTTTCTCTCTCTCTGTCCCTCCATCTGTCTTTCCCTCCCTGACACTCCCTCTCTTTCCTTCTGTCTCTGTCTCTCTCTCTGTCCCTCCATCTGTTTTTCCCTTCCTGTCACTCCCTCTCTCTCCTTCTATCTCTGTCTCTCTCTCTCTGTCTCTTCATCTGCCTTCCCCACCCCGTGACAATCCCTCTCTCTCCTTCCATCTCTGTCTCTCTTCTATCCCTCGATCTGTCCTTCCCTCCCTGTTACTCCATCTCTCTCCTTTTCTCTCTGTCCCCCTCTCTGTCCCTCCATTTGTCTTTCCCTCACTGTCACTACCACTCTCTCCTTCTATCTCTGTCTCTCACTCTGTATTTCTCTCCCTGTCACGCCCTCTCTCTCGTTCCATCTGATTCTCTCTCTCTCTGTCTGACCATCTGTCGTTCCCTCTCTGTCTCTCCCTCTCTCTTCTTCTCTCTCTGTCTCTCCATCTGTCTCTCCCCCACTCCCCCGTCACTCCCTCTCTCTCCTTCTATCTCTGTCTCTCTCTCTCTGTCTCTTCATCTGCCTTCCCCACCCCGTGACAATCCCTCTCTCTCCTTCTATCTCTGTCTCTCTTCTATCCCTCGATCTGTCCTTCCCTCCCTGTTACTCCATCTCTCTCCTTTTCTCTCTGTCCCCCGCTCTGTCCCTCCATTTGTCTTTCCCTCACTGTCACTACCACTCTCTCCTTCTATCTCTGTCTCTCACTCTGTATTTCTCTCCCTGTCACGCCCTCTCTCTCTTTCCATCTGATTCTCTCTCTCTCTGTCTGACCATCTGTCATTCCCTCTCTGTCTCTCCATCTCTCTTCTTCTCTCTCTGTCTCTCCATCTGTCTCTCCCCCACTCCCCCGTCACTCCCTCTCTCTCCTTCTATCTCTGTCTCCTCCTCTCTCTGTGTCCCTCCATCTGTCCTTCCCTTTCTGTCTCTCCCTCTCTCTCCTTATATCTCTGTCTCTGCCTCTCTCTCTGTCTCGCTCCCTTTCTCTCCAACTGCTTTTCCCTCTCTGTCTCTCCCTCTCTCTCCTTCTCTCTCTGTCCCTCCATCTGTCTTTCCATCTCTGTCATTCCCTCTCTCTCATTCTCTCCCTGTCTCTCACTCTGTCCCTCTATCCGTCTTTCCCTTCCTTACACTCCCTCTCTCTCTTCTTTCCCTCTCTGCCACTCTCTCTGTCTCTCTCTCTGTCCCTCCATTTGTCTTTCCCTCTCTGTCTCTCTCCTTCTATCTCTGTCTCTCTCTCTATCTCTCCATCTGTCCTTCCCTCCCTGTCACTCCCTCTCTCTCCTTCTCTCTCTGTCTCTCTCTTTGTCTCTCCATCTGTCTTTCCCTCTCTCACTCCCTCTCTCTCCTTCTCTCTCTGTCCCTCCATCTGTCTTTCCGTCTCTGTCACTCCTTCTCTCTCTGTCTCTCACACTCTGTCCCTCGATCTGTCATTCCCTCCGTGTCACTCCTCTCTCTGTCTCTCCATCTGTCTTTCCCTCTCTGTCTCTCCCTCTCTCCCATTCAATCTCTCTCTTTCTTTCTGTCTGTCCATCTGTCTTTCCCTCCCTATCAATCCCTTTCTCTCCTTCCATCTCTGCCTCTCTCTCTCTGTCTCTCCACCATTCTTTCCCTCTCTGCCTCACCCTCTCTCTCCTTCTATCTCTGTCTCTCTCTCTGTTCCACCATTTGCCTTTCCCTCTCTGTCAATCCCACTCTGCTTCTCTCTGTCTCTCCCTCTCCTTCCTTCACTCTCTCTCTGTCCCTCCATCTGTCTTTCCCCCCATGTCAATCCCTCTCTCTCCTTCTATCTCTGTCTCTGCCTCTTCCTCTGTCACTCTCTCTCTGTCCCTCCCTCTCTCTCCTTCTATCTCTGTCTCTCTCTCTCTATCCCTCCATCTGTCCCTCCCTCCCTGTCACTCCATCTCTCTCCTTCTCTCTCTGTCCCTCCCTCTCTGTAACTCCATCTCTCTCTTTGTCTCTCTCTCTCTATCCCTCCATCTGTCCTTCCCTCCCTGTCACTCCATCTCTCTCCTTCTATCTCTGTCCCTCAGTCTGTCCCTTTATCTGTCTTTGCCTCCCTGTCACTCCCTCTCTCTCCTATCTCTGTCTTTCTCTCTGTCTTTCTCTCTGTCTCTCCATCTGTCTTTCCCTCCCTATCACTCCCACTCACTCCTTCCATCACTGCCTCTCTCCCTGTCCATCCACCTGTCTTCCCACCCACTCCCCCATCACTCCATCTCTCTCCTTCTATCTCTGTCTCTCTCTCTCTATCGCTCCCTCTGTCCTTCCCTCCCTGTCACTCCATTTCTCTCCCTGTATCTCTCTCTGTCCCGCCATCTGTCTTTCCCTCTCTGTCTCTCCCGCTCACTCCTTCCATCTCAGCCTCTCTCTCTCTGCCTCTCTCTCTGCCTCTCTCTCTGTCTCTCTGTCCCTCCATCTGCCTTTCCCTTCCAGTCACTCCCTCTCTCTCCTTCAATCTCTGTCTCTCTCTCTATTCCACCATTTGGCTTTCCCTCTCTGTCACTCCCATTCTCCTTCTCTCTGTCTCTCTCTCTCTGTCCCTCCATCTGTCTTTCCCCCCATGTCACTCCCTCTCTCTCCTTCTAACACTGTCTCTGCCTCTTCTTCTGTCTCTCTCTCTATGTCCCTCCATCTGTCTTTACCTCTCTGTCACTCCCTCTCTCTCCTTCTCTCTCTGTCTCTCTCTCTCTATCCATCCATCTGTCCTTCCCTCCCTGTCTATCCATCTCTGTCCTTCTATCTCTATCTCTCCATCTGTCTGTCCCTCTCTGTCTCTCCCTCTCTCTCCTTCTCTCTATGTCTCTCACTTTGTCTCTCCATCTGTCTTTCCCTCCCCATCACTCCCTCTCTCTACTTCCAGCTCTGCCTCTCTCTCTGTCCTTCCATCTGTCTTCCCACCCCCACCCCATCACTCCAACTCTCTCCTATCTCTGTCTCTCTCTCTCTATCCCACCGTCTGTCCTTCCCTCCCTGTCACTCCATTTCTCTCCCTGTCTCTCTCTCTCTATCCCTCCATCTGTCTTTCCCTCCCTGACAGTCCCTCTCGCTCCTTCCATCTCTGCCTCTCTCTCTATCCCTCCATCTGTCCTTCCCTCCCTGACACTCTCTCTCTCTCCTTCTATCTCTGTCCCTCAGTCTGACCCTTTATCTGTCTTTGCCTCCCTGTCACTCCCTCTCTCTCCTATCTTTGTCTCTCCATCTGTCTTTCCCTCCCTATCACTCCCTCTCACTCCTTCCATCACTGCCTCGCTCCCTGTCCATCCACCTGTCTTCCCACCCACCCCCCCATCACTCCATCTCTCTCCTTCTATCTCTATCTCTCTCTCTCTATCGCTCCCTCTGTCCTTCCCTCCCTGTCACTCCATTTCTCTCCCTGTATCTCTCTCTGTCCCGCCATCTGTCTTTCCCTCTCTGTCTCTCCCGCTCACTCCTTCCATCTCAGCCTCTCTCTCTCTCCTTCTATCTCTGTCTCTCTCTCTGTTCCACCATTTGGCTTTCCCTCTCTGTCACTCCCATTCTCCTTCTCTCTGTCTCTCTCTCTCTGTCCCTCAATCTGTCTTTCCCCCCATGTCACTCCCTCTCTCTCCTACTAACACTGTCTCTGCCTCTTCCTCTGTCTCTCTCTCTCTGTCCCTCCATCTGTCTTTACCTCTCTGTCACTCCCTCTCTCTCCTTCTATCTCTTTCTCTCTCTTTCTATCCCTCCATCTGTCTTTCCCTCTCTGTCACTCCCTCTCTCTCCTTCTATCTCTGTCTCTCTCTCTCTATCCATCCATCTGTCCTTCCCTCCCTGTCTCTCCATCTCTGTCCTTCTATCTCTATCTCTCCATCTGTCTGTCCCTCTCTGTCTCTCCCTCTCTCTCCTTCTCTCTATGTCTCTCACTTTGTCTCTCCATCTGTCTTTCCCTCCCCATCACTCCCTCTCTCTACTTCCAGTTCTGCCTCTCTCTCTGTCCCTCCATCTGTCTTCCCACCCCCACCCCATCACTCCAACGCTCTCCTATCTCTGTCTCTCTCTCTCTATCCCACCGTCTGTCCTTCCCTCCCTGTCACTCCATTTCTCTCCCTGTCTCTCTCTCTACCCCTCCCTCTGTCCTTCCCTCCCTGACACTCCCTCTCTCTCCTTCTCTCTCTGTCTCTCTCTCTGTCCCTCCATCTGTCTTTCCCCCCCCCTGTCACTCCCTCTCTCTCCTTCTATCTCTGTCTCTGTCTCTCTGTCTGTCCCTCAGTCTGTGTTTCCCTCTCTGTCACTCCCTCACTCTCCTATCTCTGTCTCTCTCTCTCTATCCCTCCATCTGTCCTTCCCTCCCTGTGACTCCATTTCTCTCCCTGTCTCTCTCTCTGTCCCTCCATCTGTCTTTCCCTCCACACTCTCCTTCTATCTCTGTCTCTCTCACTCTCTGTCTTTCCCTCCCTGTCACTCCCTCTCTCTCCTTCCATCGCTGCCTCCCTCTCTCTCTGTCTCTCCAACTGCGTTTCCCTCTCTGTCTCTCCCACCCTCTCCTTCTCTCTCAGTCTCTGCCTCTCTCTATCCCTCCACCTGTCCTTCCCTCCCTGTCACTCCATCTCTCTGCTTCTCTCTCTCTCTCTGTCCCACCATCTGTCTTCCACCCCCCATCACTCCCTCTCTCTCCGTCTCTCTCTCTCTATCCCTCCATCTGACCTTCCCTCCCTGTCACTCCATCTCTCTCCGTCTCTCACTTTGTCCCTCCATCTGTCTTTCCCTCTCTCCCTCTCCCTCTCTCTACTTCTCTCTGTCTCTGCCTCTCTCTCTGTCTCTCTCTCTCTGCCCCTCCATCTGTCTTTCCCTCTCTGTCTCTGCCTCTCTCTACTTCTCTCTGTCTCTGCCTCTCTCTCTGTCTCTCTCTCTGCCCCTCCAACGGTCTTTCCCTCTCTGTCTCTCCTTCTATCTCTGTCTGTCCATCTGTCTTTCCCTCTCTGTCTCTCCCTCTCTCTACTTCTCCTTGTCTCTGCCTCTCTCTCTGCCCATCCATCGGTCTTTCCCTCTCTGTCACTCCCTCTCTCCTTCTCTCTGTCTCTCCCTCTCTCTCCTTCTCTCTCTGTCCCTCCATCTGTCTTCCCCCCGTCACTCCCTCTCTCTCCGTCTCTCTCTCTCTATCCCTCCATCTGACCTTCCCTCCCTGTCAATCCATCTCTCTCCTTCTCTCGATGTCTCTCACTTTGTCCCTCCATCTGTCTTTCCCTCTCTGTCTCTCCCTCTCTCTCCTTCTATCTCTGTCTGTCCATCTGTCTTTCCCTCTCTGTCTCTCGCTCTCTCTCCTACTCTCTGTCTCTGTCTCTCTCTGTCTCTGTCCCTCCATTTGTCTTTCCCTCACTTGCACTTCCTCTCTCTCTCCTTCTATCTCGGTCTCTCTCTTTGTCCCTCCATCTGTCTTTCCCTCTCTGTCACCCTCTCTCTCCTTCTCTCTCTCTCTGTCCCTCCATCTGTCTTTCGCTCCCTGTCAATCCCTCTCTCTCCTTACATCTCTGCCTCACTCTCTCTGTCCCTCCATCTGTCTTTCCCTCCCTGTCACTCCCTCTCTCTCTGTCTCTCTCTTTGTCCCTCCATCTGTCTTGCCCTCCCTGACACTCCCTCTCACTCCTTCTCTCTCTGTCTCTCTCTCTGCTATCACTGACACTAGGAGAGAGACAGAGGGACGGAGGGTTAGATATGAAGGCATAGAGAGGGCCGTAGAGAGGGACAAACTTGGAGAGAGAGAGAGATTGTTGAGTTGGATGAAGAGGAGAATGTAAGATATATTAACTTGATTTAATCCTTCACTGCTGTGTACACAAACATATTTGAGATAGGTATGGAGAGAAAGAAAACATCGGGAGAGGGAGGAATGCAGATGAAGTTGGGGCCCAGGCGGACACTTTTGATGATCCAGAAGGAATAGCCTCCATTTTAAATATTCAGCCAGCTATTCCACTGTGGGAACCATCACACCCTCATGATATTGTTTGTGGAAATTTCATGCTGGCTTATTGGTTAATTTTTAAACCTGTGATTGATAGATTCTTGTTAACCAAATGTATTAAGAGACAAGGGGCAAAGGTGGGATATATGGAGTCAGTTAGATCACAGATCAGCCCTGATCTCATTGAATGCTGGAACAGGGTCGAGGGGTTAAATTGCCTCCTCATCTTCCTATGTCTGATGTTAAATATCCTTCTTTCACTCTCAGACACCCTGACTGTCTGTGTCTCCCTCTATTTCTCTCATTCTCTCTCTCTCTCTGTCTGTTTCGGACAGTGTAGAGTGAGATTCACTCTGTATCCACCCCATGATGTTCCTGTCCTGGGACTGTTGGATGGGACAGTGTAGAAGGAGCATTACTCTGTATCTAATCCATGCTGTCCCTGTCTGGGGAATGTTGATGGGAGAGTGGAAACAGAGAGGTCTGGGACCAGGGTCCTCATGGGGAGGACTTAATGGTGCCTCCTAATTGACCAGTTAGCAATATTGGTGCTCCAGGGATGAAAGGGACATTGGCTGAGTGGATACGACATTGGCTGAGAGAGTGGACAATGGTTGTTTCAGACTGGAGGGAGGTATACAGTGGAGGTTTATATTAGGATCACTGATCTTTTTGATATATACTAATGACTTGGACTTGTGTTTACAGGGCATAACTTCAATGTTTGCCAATGTTTGTGTCATCTGCAATGTAATAAAAGGAAAGGGACTAGTAGCAGACTTCAGGAGGATAGAGGCAGTCTGGTGAAATGGAACACACAAGAACAAATGAATTAGGAGCAGGAGTAGGCCATTCGGCCCCTCGAGCCTGCTCTGCCATTCAATGGCTGATCTGCTAGTGAACTCAACTCCACTTTCCTGTCTGTGTCCCATAACCCTTGACTCCCTAATTGATCAAAAATCTATCGAACTCAGCCTTGAATATATTCAATGATCCAGCCTCAACTGCTCTCTGGGGAAGAGAATTCCACAGACTGACACTCCTCTGAGAGAAACACATTTCTCCTCATCTCAGTTTTAAATGGAACGTCCCTAATTTTTAAACTGTGTCCCCTAGTTCTAGTCTCCCCAACAAGGGGAAACATCCTCTCAGCATCCACCCTGTCCAGTCCCCTCGGGACCTGAGATGTTTCACTCAGATCACCTCTCATTCTTCTAAACTCCAGTGGGTATAGACCCAACCTGTTCAACCTTTCCTCATAAGATAACCCCTTCATCCCAGGAATCAGCCCAGTGAACCTTCTCTGAACTACTTCGAATGCAATTATATAATTTCTTCAGTAAGGAGACCAAAAGTGTCCACAATCCTGCAGACGTCGTCTAACTTATGCCCTGTACAGCTGTAACAACACTTCCCTACTTTGATATTCTATTCACCTTGCAATAAACAACAACATTCCATTTGCCTTCCTAATCACTCGCTGTAGCTACACGGTAACATTTTGTGATTCATGTACCAGGACACCCAGATCCCTCTGTACCGTACAGTTCTGCAGTCTCTCTCCATTTCAATAATATACTGATTTTTATTCTTCCTGCTAAAGTGGACAAGCTCACATTTTCCCACATTGTACTCCATCTGCCAATTTTTTCCTCACTCACTTAACCTCTGGAAATCTCTTTGGAGACACTTTATGTCCTCTTGACAGCTTACTATCCAACCTATCATTGGACAGACACAGGGCAGGTTAACTTCAATGCTGAGAAATGTGAAGTGATGCATTTTGGAAGGAAGACTGAGTGATATAAACTAAATGGTACAATGTTAGAATGGGTGACAGGACAGAGAGATCTGGGATTTCATCAATGTTCCCTGTTCTACCCAAAAGCTCAATTTGGGGCTTGGAATCTGTGAGTTGAATTTAGCTTCATCCTGAAAAGTGTTAGTAAACGTGTTGGGAAATGTGTCAAAAGCTGTTTCCATTCAGACATTCCTGCATTGTGGAAGTGTGAGCTATCTTTGCAGAGACAGGAAATAGAGTTGTTTGAATGGACCTGCAGGTTTTAGTTGATGCAATAAGGTGAGAATTTGAATTGTGTCCCTTCCAGATACACAGAATTGAAGGTATTTACAGAACACCACATGAAGTAGTTTACCAATGTCTGACAAACTTCAAAGACTTCAAACACATGGAAGAAGAGGAGAAGGGAACAATATACAAAACCTCAGTCAGTCAGACAACAGCAGGAGGAAAATGAATCTCTTTTTATGGGTTTTAATTTGAAGGCCTGAGCTGATGATTGAAAAAGTCGGAGTTCAAATCCCACGCTGGGCTGTTGTGAATTTGAATTTTGTTTTTTCTCAAAGTAAACATAAATCTGGAATTAAAAAGCCTCTGGGATGGAATGATTCACTCCTGTCTACTAGTGCAAAGCCCGTGTGTGTCTCAGTTTTGCTGTATTTATTAACGATTTAAGATGATGTGGTAGAATGCAACATACCCAAGTTTACCAATGACACAAAAATAGGCAGCATTGTAAGCAGTGTAGCTGGAAGCAGAACAATGCAAAGAGATATCTGAAGTGAATGGTTAAAACTGTGGGAGATAGATTTCAATGTCAGTTAAAAAGACGAGAACAGAGTACTTTATAAATGGTGAAAAGATAGAAACACTCGAGGTTCAAAGAGACTTGAGGGGTCCGTGTCCATTTGAGTGCAGTGTAGATTTACCAGAATGATAACTGGACTCCAAGGGTTAAATTACGAGGTGATATTACACAAACTGGGGATTTATTCCCTGGAATTTAGGAGGATCAAGGTGATTTGATCAAAGATGTTGAGATAGTAAGGGGAAATGATGGGGTAGTTTGCGAGAAACTATTTCGGCAGCTTTGGAATATATGAACAGGAGTAGGCCATTCAGCCCATCTAGCCTGCTCCGCCATTCAAGACGATCATGGCTGATCATCCACTTCAATGTGTTTTTCCCAGACTATCCTCATATCCCTTTCTGTCATTGGTATTCAGCAATCTGTCAATCTCTGCTTTAAACATACTCAATGACTGAGATTCCACAGCCCTCTGGGATAGAGAATTCCTAAGATTCACAACCCTCTGAGTAATGACATTTCTCCTCATCTCTGTCCCAAGTGGCTTCCCCCTTATTTTGAAATTGTGTCCCCTGGTTCTAGACTCCTCAACCAGGAGAAACATCTTACCTACATCTACCCTGTCTATCTATAACGTTACCCCAGGATCCCCACACATCCTGTCTCCCCGTCCCCCTGCTTCTAAAGTGTCTCAGGGTGTCCTGACACTTTCTTTCTCTCTGCTTCTGTCTCTATCCCTCACTATCTCTCTGTTCTCTCTCCATTTCTATCTCTCCCTATATCTCTGTTACTCTACCTCTGTTCCTCTCTCTCTCTGTCTATCACTCTCTCCCACCATGTTGGTTATCATTGGGGGTTGAGTTAAATCACAGACAAAATAAACACTTCACCTGTCTGCCCCGGAATAAATAGCAAAATGTGTGGATATTTTATGTCTGTATTCAGACAATATAGACAGGAGTGTATATTATATGATGGGATGCTGCAAATCGATTTACACTAGTACTGTCGGAAAAACAACTTAAAAAGAATTATTCACAAGTTCAGTCCAACTTAACGACAGATTTGACCCGATAAGGTAATAAATGCCAAAAGTCTGGAGTTTTTTGGAGTACGTTAAGCTTTACTCTGTCTGGCTTTCAGAAATTAAACATTACACATGCACTGCAAGATTAAAGATTATACATAGGTTAGGTTACATCGAATTTTGGAAGGACTAACAAGGCTAGGGAATATCCAATGAATGGTAGGATCATAGGAAGTACCGAGTGTCAGAGGGATCTTGGTGTACTTGTCCATAGATCACTGAAGGCTGCAGCGCGGGTAGACAAGGTGGTTAGGAAGGTATATAGGATACTTGCCTTTATTAGTTGAGGCATAGAATATAAGAACAGGGAGGTTATGATGGAGCTATATAAAACACTGGTTAGGCCACAGCTGGAGTACTGTGTACAGTTCTGGGCACCACACTATAGGAAGGATGTGATTGCACTGGAGAGGATGCAGAGGAGATTGACCAGGATGTTGCCTGGGCTGGAGCATTTCAGCTATGAAGAGAGACTGAAAAGGCTGGGGTTGTTTTCCTCAGAGCAGAGAAGGCTGAGGGGGGACCTGATTGAGGTGTACAAAATTATGAGGGGCATTGATAGGTTAGATAGGAAGAAACTTTTTCCCTTAGCGGAGGGGTCAATAACCAGGGGGCATAGATTGAAGGCAAGGGGCAGGAGGTTTAGAGGGGATTTGAGGAAAAGATTTTTCACCCGGAAGGTTATTGGGTGATTTGATGAAGGTTTTAAATGTGATGAGGGTTTCTGCCTCTTCCATCCTTTCGAGTCATCGAGAGATACAGCACTTATACAGGCCCTTCGGCCCACCCAGTCTGTGCCGGCCATCAACCACCCATTTTATACTAATCCTTTCAGGCAGTGAGTTCCAGACACCCACCAGCCACTGGGTGAAGAAACTATTGATGTGTTTCGTTCAGTTAAGTTTGATGTCAATATTTCTCCAGGATGTTGACGCTGGGTGATTCAGTGATGGGATAATGCTTTGAATGCCAAGGGGAGGTGGTTGGATTCTCTGTTGTTGCAGATGGTCATTGCCTGGTACTTGTGTGACGTGAATGTTACTTGCCACTGGTCGGTCAAGCCTGAATGTTGTCTGGGTCTTGGTGCATGTGGCTATGGATTGCTTCATTATCTGTGGCAAAATACTGTGGATGCTGGAAATCTGGAAAGCATCGAGCTGAAACACTAACTCTGTTTCTCTCTCCACAGATGCTGCCTGACCTGCTCAGTATTTCCAGTATTTTCTCCTGGGATCTCAGCTGAAGATGGTTGAGCCTCGGACACTACCCTGAGGAACTCCTGCAGTGATGTCCTGGGACTGAGATGATTGACCTCCAACAACCACAACCATCTTCCTTTGTGCTCGGTATGATTCCAACCAGCGAATTCCCACTGACTTCAGTTTTACTCGGGCTCCTCGATGTCACACTGGGTCAAACACTGCCTTGATGTTAAGGTCAGTCTCTCTTCCCAGTAGCAGACAGGAGTGAATCGTTCCCTTTGACCCGTTGTACACTGAACAAGCTGTGTTTCTTCACAGCCTGATACAGGACTGTACACGGCCGATTAATGTAGCCCATCAAACACTCCCAGAGCAGGTTCAGCACAGCTTAGGAACAGAGTACTGTTCCTTCAACATTCTCTCTCTGTCTCTCCCTCCTGCTATCTCTGACATTAGGAGAGAGACAGAGGGAGAGAGGGTTAGATATGAAGGCAGAGAGAGGGCTGATTTGGTTGTGCAAATTTCATGCTGGCTTATTGGTTAATTTTTAAATCTGTGATTGATAGATTCTTGTTAACCAAAGGTATTAAGAGATAAGGGGCAAAGGCAGGATATATGGTGTAAGTTACATCACAGATCAGCCAAGATCTCATTTGATGCTGGAACAGGGCTGTGGGGTTGAATTGCATCCTCCTCTTCCAATATCCCCTGTGAAGTATCCTTCTTTCTCTTTTAGTCACCCTGTCAGTCTATGTCTCTCTGTTTCTCTCTTTCTGTCTCTCTCTCTCTGTCTCTATCGGACAGTGTAGAGTGAGATTCACTCTGTATCCACCCCATGATGTTCCTGCCCTGGGAGTGTGTGATGGGACAGTGTAGAGGGAAATTTACTCTGTGTCAAACCAAACCTTGTGCTTGGCTTGGGAATGTTTAATGGGACAGTGTAGCTGGAGATTTACTCTGTATCCCTGGAATTTTGAAGGTTCAGGTGTGATTTGATGATTGTTTTCAAGATAATAAGGGAAACTGATGGGGTAGACAGAGAGTAACAATTCCCACTGGCTGCAGAGTCTAGAACATGGGGGCATAGTCTAAAAATATAAACCTAGTCTAAAAACCTTTCAGGAGTGAAATGAAGAAACACTTCAACACACCAGGTGTGGTATCAGTTTGAAACTCTCTTCCACAATCAGCAATTGATGCTGAGACACTTGTTAATTTTTAAATCTGAGTTTGATAGATTTTTGTTAACCAAAGGTATTAAGGGGCAAAGATAGGTACATGGAGTTAGATCACACATCAGCCATGAGCTCATTGAATGACAGAACAGGGTTGAGGGGCCAAATGGCCTCCTCCTCTTCCTCTGTCCTACGCCCAATATCCTGCGATCACGCTCTGTGTCTTGGTCTCTGTCTCCCTCTTTGTCTCTCTTTCTGTCTGTCTGTCTCTCTCTCTCTCTCCTCTCATCTGTGGAAATCCACACACATCAGTCAGCCATTTTAGGTTCATTTTCAGTGGCCATTTTATGTTCCCACAACACTGGGACATTTATCGCTGTCTATCCCAAACCATCTCTCTTTGTAGTCTATTTGTGTTCTCCTCACAGCTTATTGTCCCACCTAACCTAGTATCTCTCTCCTTTGCTCCGTCTCACTCACGCACTCTCCCCCTCTGAATCCCAGTCTCTCCCTCTCTGTTAACCTCTGAATCCCAGTCTTTCCTGCTCTGTTACCCTCTGAATCCCAGTATCTCCCTCTCTGTTAACCTCTGAATCCCAGTCTTTCCTGCTCTGTTACCCTCTGAATCCCAGACTCTCCCTCTCTGTTACCCTCTGAATCCCAGTCTTTCCCGCTCTGTTACCCTCTGAATCCCAGACTCTCCCTCTCTGTTACCCTCTGAATCTCAGTCTCTCCCTCTCCGTTACCCTCTGAATCCCAGCCTCTCCCTCTCTGTCACCCTCTGAATCCAAGTCTCTCCCTCTCTGTTACCCTCTGAATCCCAGACTCTCCCTCTCTGTTACCCTCTGAATCCCAGTCTCTCCCTCTCTGTCTCTCTCTCCCTCCCTCTCTGTTTCTTTCTCTCTCGCTGTCTCTCTCTGTCTCTCAGTGTCTCTCCCTCTCTCTCTCTCTTCCTCTGTCCACACCTCTGTCTCTCTCACACCATCGCGCCCTCCCTCTCTCTGTCTCTCCCTCTCTCTGCCTCTCCATCTCTCTCTCCTTTTACTTTGTCTCTCCCTATCTCTCTTTCTCACCCTCTGTCCATGACTCTGTTTACATCTCTCTCATTCTCTGTCTCTGCCTATCTCTCTCTCTCTCTTTCTCTGTCCATGACTCCATTTGTGCCTCCCTTACACCATCTCTCCCACTCTCTCCGTCTCTCTCTCTGTCCCTCCATCTGTCTTTCCCTCTCTGTCACTCCTCCTCTCTGCTTCTATCGCTGTCTCTCTCTCTCTTTCCCTCCATCTTTCCTTCCCTCCCTGTCACTCCATCTCTCTCCTTCTCTCTCTGTCTCTCACTTTGTCCCTGTACCTGGCTTTCCCTTCCTGACACTCCCTCTCTCTCCTTCGCTTTCTGTCTCTGCCACTCTCTCTGTCTCTCTCTCTGTCTCTCCGTCTCACTCCTTCTTTCTCTGTCACTCCCGCTCTCTCTCTGTCTCTCTCTCTGTCCAACCATCTGTCATTCCTTCTCTGTCTCTCCCTCTCTCTCCTTCTATCTGTCTCTCCATCTGTCTTTCCCTCTCTGTCTCTCCCTCTCTCTCCTTCTCTCTCTGCCTCTCTCTCTGTCTCTCTCTCTGTCCCTCCATCTGTCTTTCACTCTCTGTCACTCCCTCTCTCTCCTTCTATCTCTGTCTCTGTCTCTCTGTCTGTCCCTCAGTCTGTCTTTCCCTCTCTGTCACTCCCTCACTCTCCTATCTCTGTCTCTCTCTCTGTATCCCTCCATCTGTCCTTCCCTCCCTGTGACTCCATTTCTCTCCCTGTCTCTCTCTCTGTCCCTCCATCTGTCTTTCCCTCTCTGTCTCTCCACACTCTCCTTCTATCTCTGTCTCTCTCACTCTCTGTCTTTCCATCTGTCTTTCCCTCCCTGTCACTCCCTCTCTCTCCTTCCATCGCTGCCTCTCTCTCTCTCTGTCTCGCCAACTGCCTTTTCCTCTCTGTCTCTCCCACCCTCTCCTTCTCTCTCAGTCTCTGCCTCTCTCTATCCCTCCATCTGTCTTTCCCTCCCTGTCACTCCCTCTCTCTCCTTCCATCGCTGCCTCTCTCTCTTTCTGTCTCGCCAACTGCCTTTCCCTCTCTGTCTCTCCCACCCTCTCCTTCTCTCTCAGTCTCTGCCTCTCTCTATCCCTCCATCTGTCCTTCCCTCCCTGTCACTCCATCTCTCTCCTTCTCTCTCTCTCTCTGTCCCTCCATCTGTCTTCCACCCCCCATCACTCCCTCTCTCTCCGTCTCTCTCTCTCTATCCCTCCATCTGACATTCCCTCCCTGTCACTCCATCTCTCTCCTTCTCTCTCCGTCTCTCACTTTGTCCCTCCATCTATCTTTCCCTCTCTGTCTCTCCCTCTCACTCCTTCTATCTCTGTCTCTCACTGTGTTCCTCCATCTGTCTTTCCCTCTCTGTCTCTCCCTCTCTCTACTTCTCTCTGTCTCTGCCTCTCCCTCTGTCTCTCTCTCTGCCCCTCCATCGGTCTTTCCCTCTCTGTCTCTCCTTCTATCTCTGTCTGTCCATCTGTCTTTCCCTCTCTGTCTCTCCCTCTCTCTACTTCTCTCTGTCTCTGCCTCTCTCTCTGCCCCTCCATCTGTCTCCCCCCCCCCGTCACTCCCTCTCTCTCCGTCTCGCTCTCTCTATCCCTCCATCTGACCGTCCCTCCCTGTCACTCCCTCTGTCTCCTTCCATCTCTGCCTCTCTCTCTGTCTCTCCATCTGCCTTTCCATCTCTGTCTCTCCCTCTCTCTCCTTCTATCACTGTCTCTCTCTCTCTGTCTTTCCATCTGTCATTCCCTCCCTGTCACTCCCTCTCTCTCCTTCCATCTCTGCCCCTCTCTCTCTCTCTGTCTCCAACTGCCTTTCCCTCTCTGTCTCTCCCTCTCTCTCCTTCTATCTCTGTCTCTCTCTCTCTATCTCTCCATCTCTCTTTCCCTCCCAGTCACTCCCTCTCACTCTTTCAATCTCTGTCTCTCCCTCTCTCTCCTTCTATCACTGTCTCTCTCACTGTCTTTCCATCTGTCCTTCCCTCCCTGTCACTCCCTCTCTCTCCTTCTATCTCTTTCTCTCTCAATCAATCCCTCCATCAGTCCATCCGTCCTTCCCAGCCTGACACTCCCTCTCTCTCCTTCTCTCTCTGTCTCTCTCTCTGTCCATCCATCTGTCTTTCCCTCCCTGTCTCTCCCTCTGTCTCCTTCCATCTCTGCACCTCTCTCTGTCTCTCCATCTGTCTTTCCCTCTCTGTCTCTCCCTCTCTCTCCTTCTACCACTGTCTCCCTCTCTCTGTCTTTCCATCTGTCATTCCCTCCCTGTCACTCCCTCTCTCTCCTTCCATCTCTGCCCCTCTCTCTCTGTCTCCAACTGCCTTTCCCTCTCTGTCTCTCCCAATCTCTCCTTCTCTCTCTGTCTCTGCCTCTCTCTCTGTCTCTCTCTCTGTCCCTCCATCTGTCTTTCCCTCTCTGTCTCTCTCTCTATCTCTCCATCTCTCTTTCCCCCCCAGTTACTCCCTCTCTCTCGTTCAATCTCTGTCTCTCCCTCTCTCTCCTTCTATCACTGTCTCTCCATCTGTCTCTATCTGTCTTTCCCTCCCCATCACTCCCTCTCTCTACTTCCATCTCTGCCTCTCTCGCTGTCTCTCCATCTGTCTTTCCCTCTCTGTCTCTCCCTCTCTCTCCTTCTTTCACTGTCTCTCTCCCTCTGTCTTTCCATCTGTCTTTCCCTCCCTGTCACTCCCTCTCTCTCCTTCCATCTCTGCCTCTCTCTCTCTCTCTGTCCCTCCATCTGCCTTTCCCTCTCTGTCTCTCCCTCTCTCTCCTTCTATCTCTGTCTCTCTCTCTCAATCCCTCCAGCTGTCCATCCGTCCTTCCCTCCCTGACACTCCCTCTCTCTCCTTCCATCTCTGCCTCTCTCTCTCTCTCTGTCCCTCCATCTGCCTTTCCCTCTCTGTCTCTCCCAATCTCTCCTTCTCTCTCGTTCTCTGCCTAACTGTCTCTCTCTCTGTCCCTCCATCTGCCTTTCCCTCTCTGTCTTTCCCTCTCTCTCCTTCGATCTCTGTCTCTCTCTCTCTATCTCTCCATCTCTCTTTCCCTCCCAGTCACTCCCTCTCTCTCCTTCAATCTCTGTCTCTCCCTCTCTCTCCTTCTATCACTGTCTCTCCCTCTCTGTCTTTCCATCTGTCTTTCCCTCCTTGTCACTCCCCCACTCTCCTTCCATCTCTGCCCCTCTCTCTTTCTCTTTGTCTCTCCAACTGTCTTTCCCTCTCTGTCTCTCCCTCTCTCTCCTTCTGTCTCTGTCTCTCTCTCTCTCCATCCCTCCATCTGTCCATCGGTCCTTCCCTTCCTGTCACTCCATCTCTCTCCTTCTCTCTCTGTCTCTCTCTTGGTCTCTCCATCTGTCTTCCCACATACCCCCATCACTCCATCTCTCTCCTTCTATCTCTGTCTCTCTCTCTCTCTATCCCTCCATCTGTCCTTCCTTCACTGTCACTCCATCTCTCTCCTCTCTCTGTCTCTCACTCTGTCCCTCCATCTGTCTTTCCCTCCTTGTCACTCCCCCTCTCTCCTTCCATCTCTGCCCCTCTCTCTTTCTCTCTGTCTCTCCATCTGTCTTCCCACATACCCCCATCACTCCATCTCTCTCCTTCTATCTCTGTCTCTCTCTCTCTGTCTCTCCATCTGTCCTTCCTTCACTGTCACTCCATCTCTCTCCTCTCTCTGTCTCTCACTCTGTCCCTCCATCTGTCTTTCCCTCTCTGTCACTCCATCCCTCTCCTTCTATCTCTGTCACTCTCTCTGCTATCACTGACACTGGGAGAGAGACAGAGGGACGGAGGTTTGGATATGAAGGCATAGAGAGGGCCGTAGAGAGGGACAAACTTGGAGAGAGAGAGAGATTGTTGAGTTGGATGAAGAGGATAATGTAAGATATATTAACTTGATTTAATCCTTCACTGCTGTGTACACAAACATATTTGAGATCGATATGGAGAAAAAAAAAACATCGGGAGAGGGAGGAATGCAGATGAAGTTGGGGCCCAGGCGGACACTTTTGATGATCCAGAAGGAATAGCCTCCATTTTAAATATTAAGCCAGCTATTCCACTGTGGGAACCATCACACCCTCATGATATTGTTTGTGGAAATTTCATGCTGGCTTATTGGTTAATTTTTAAACCTGTGATTGATAGATTCTTGATAACCAAAGGTATTAAGAGATAAAGGGCAAAGGTGGGATATATGGTGTTAGTTAGATCACAGATCAGCCCTGATCTCACTGAATGCTGGAACAGGGTCGAGGGGTTAAATTGCCTCCTCATCTTCCTATGTCTGATGTTAAATATCCTTCTTTCACTCTCAGACACCCTGAATGTCTGTGTCTCCCTCTATTTCTCTCATTCTCTCTCTCTCTCTGTCTGTTTCAGACAGTGTCGAGTGAGATTCACTCTGTATCCACCCCATGATGTTCCTGTCCTGGGAGTGTTGGATGGGACAGTGTAGAAGGAGCATTACTCTGTATCTAATCCATGCTGTCCCTGTCTGAGGAATGTTGATGGGAGAGTGGAAACAGAGAGGTCTGGGACCAGGGTCCTCATGGGGAGGACTTAATGGTGCCTCCTAATTGACCAGTTAGCAATATTGGTGCTCCAGGGATGAAAGGGACATTGGCTGAGTGGGTACGACATTGGCTGAGAGAGTGGACAATGGTTGTTTCAGACTGGAGGGTGGTATACAGTGGAGGTTTATATTAGGACCACTGATCTTTTTGATATATACTAATGACTTGGACTTGTGTTTACAGGGCATAACTTCAATGTTTGCCAATGTTTGTGTCATCTGCAATGTAATAAAAGGGAAGGGACTAGTAGCAGACTTCAGGAGGAGAGAGGCAGTCTGGTGAAATGGAACACACAAGAACAAATGAATTAGGAGCAGGAGTAGGCCATTCGGCCCCTCGAGCCTGCTCTGCCATTCAATGGCTGATCTGATTGTGAACTCAACTCCACTTTCCTGTCTGTTTCCCACAACCCTTGACTCACTAATTGATCTAAAATCTATCTAACTCAGAATTGAATATATTCAATGATCCAGCCTCCCCTGGTCTCTGGGGAAGAGAATTCCACAGACTGACCCCCCTCTGAGAGAAACACATTTCTCCTCATCTCAGTTTTAAATGGGACGTCCCTAATTTTTAAACTGTGTCCCCTAGTTCTAGTCTCCCCAACAAGGGGAAACATCCTCTCAGCATCCACCCTGTCCAGTCCCCTCGGGACCTGAGATGTTTCACTCAGATCACCTCTCATTCTTCTAAACTCCAGTGGGTATAGACCCAACCTGTTCAACCTTTCCTCATAAGATAACCCCTTCATCCCAGGAATCAGCCCCGTGAACCTTCTCTGAACTACTTCGAATGCAATTATATAATTTCTTCAGTAAGGAGACCAAAAGTGTCCACAATCCTGCAGACGTCGTCTAACTTATGCCCTGTACAGCTGTAACAACACTTCCCTACTTTGATATTCTATTCACCTTGCAATAAACAACAACATTCCATTTGCCTTCCTAATCACTCGCTGTAGCTACACGGTAACATTTTGTGATTCATGTACCAGGACACCCAGATCCCTCTGTACCGGACAGTTCTGCAGTCTCTCTCCATTTCAATAATATACTGATTTTTATTCTTCCTGCTAAAGTGGACAAGCTCACATTTTCCCACATTGTGCTCCATCTCCCAATTTTGTTGCTCACTCACTTAACCTCTGGAAATCTCTTTGTAGACACTTTATGACCTCTTGACAGCTTACTATCCAACCTATCATTGGACAAACACAGGGCAGGTTAACTTCAATGCTGAGAAATGTGAAGTGATGCATTTTGGAAGGAAGACTGAGTGATATAAACTAAATGGTACAATGTTCGAATGGGTGACAGGACAGAGAGATCTGGGATTTCATCAATGTTCCCTGTTCTACCCAAAAGCTCAATTTGGGGCTTGGAATCTGTGAGTTGAATTTAGCTTCATCCTGAAAAGTGTTAGCAAACGTGTTGGGAAATGTGTCAAAAGCTGTTTCCATTCAGACATTCCTGCATTGTGGAAATGTGATCTGTCTTTGCAGAGACAGGAAATAGAGTTGTTTGAATGGACCTGCAGGTTTTAGTTGATGCAATAAGGTGAGAATTTGAATTGTGTCCCTTCCAGATACACAGAATTGAAGGTATTTACAGAACACCACATGAAGTAGTTTACCAATGTCTGACAAACTTCAAAGACTTCAAACACATGGAAGAAGAGGAGAAGGGAACAATATAGAAAACCTCAGTCAGTCAGAAAACAGCAGTAGGAAAATGAATCTCTTTTTATGGGTTTTAATTTGAAGGCCTGAGCTGATGATTGAAAAAGTAGGAGTTCAAATCCCACGCTGGGCTGTTGTGAATTTGAATTTTGTTTTTTCTAAAAATAAACATAAATCTGGAATTAAAAAACCTCTGGGATGGAATGATTCACTCCTGTCTACTAGTGCAAAGCCCGTGTGTGTCTCAGTTTTGCTGTATTTATTAACGATTTAAGATGATGTGGTAGAATGCAACATACCCAAGTTTACCAATGACACAAAAATAGGCAGCATTGTTAGCAGTGTAGCTGGAAGCAGAACAATGCAAAGAGATATCTGAAGTGAATGGTTAAAACTGTGGTAGATAGATTTCAATGTCAGTAAAAAAGACCAGAACAGAGTACTTTATAAATGGTGAAAAGATAGAAACACTGGAGGTTCAAAGAGAGTTGAGGGGTCCATGTCCATTTGAGTGCAGTGTAGATTTACCAGAATGATAACTGGACTCCAAGGGTTAAATTACAAGGTGATATTACACAAACTGGGGATTTATTCCCCGGAATTTAGGAGGATCAAGGTGATTTGATCAAAGTTGTTGAGATATTAAGGGGTCCTGATGGGGTAGTTTGCGAGAAACTATTTTGGCAGCTTTGGAATATAGGAACAGGAGGAGGCCATTCAGCCCATCGAGCCTGCTCCGCCATTCAATACGATCATGGCTGATCATTCACTTCAATGTGTTTTTCCCAGACTATCCTCATATCCCTTTATGTCATTGGTATTCAGCAATCTGTCAATCTCTGCTTTAAACATACTCAATGACTGAGCTTCCACAGCCCTCTGGGATAGAGAATTCCTAAGATTCACAACCCTCTGAGTAATGACATTTCTCCTCATCTCTGTCCCAAGTGGCTTTCGCCTTGTTTTGAAATTGTGTCCCCTGGTTCTCGACTCCTCAACCAGGAGAAACATCTTACCTACATCGACCCTGTCTATCTATAACGTTACCCCAGGGTCTCCACACAGCCTGTCTCCCCGTCCCCCTGCTTCTAAAGTCTCTCAGGGTCTCCTGGCACTTTCTATCTCTCTGCTTCTGTCTCTATCCCTCACTATCTCTCTGTTCTCTCTCCATTTCTATCTCTCCCTATATCTCTGTTACTCTACCTCTGTTCCTCTCTCTCTCTCTATCACTCTCTCCCACCATGTTGGTTATCATTGGGGGTTGAGTTAAATCACAGACAAAATAAACACTTCACCTGTCTGCCCCGGAATAAATAGCAAAATTTGTGGATATTTTATGTCTGTATTCAGACAATATAGACAGGAGTGTATATTATATGATGGGATGCTGCAAATCGATTTACACTAGTACTGTCGGAAAAACAATTTAAAAAGAATTATTCACAAGTCTAGTCCAACTTAACGACAGATTTGACCCGATAAGGTAATAAATGCCAAAAGTCTGGAGTTTTTTGGAAAACGTTAAGCTTTACTCTGTCTGGCTTTCAGAAATTAAACATGACACATGCACTGCAAGATTAAAGATTATACATAGGTTAGGTTACATAGAATTTTGGAAGGACTAACAAGGCTAGGGAATATCCAATGAATGGTAGGATCATAGGAAGTACCGAGTGTCAGAGGGATCTTGGTGTACTTGTCCATAGATCACTGAAGGCTGCAGCGCAGGTAGACAAGGTGGTGAGGAAGGTATATAGGATACTTGCCTTTATTAGTTGAGGCATAGAATATAAGAACAGGGAGGTTATGATGGAGCTATATAAAACACTGGTTAGGCCACAGCTGGAGTACTGTGTACAGTTCTGGGCACCACACTATAGGAAGGATGTGATTGCACTGGAGAGGATGCAGAGGAGATTGACCAGGATGTTGCCTGGGCTGGAGCATTTCAGCTATGAAGAGAGACTGAAAAGGCTGGAGTTGTTTTCCTTAGAGCAGAGAAGGCTGAGGGGGACCTGATTGAGGTGTACAAAATTATGAGGGGCATTGATAGGTTAGATAGGAAGAAACTTTTTCCCTCAGCGGAGGGGTCAATAACCAGGGGGCATAGATTGAAGGCAAGGGGCAGGAGGTTTAGAGGGGATTTGAGGAAAAGATTTATCTCCTGGAATGTTATTGGATGATTTGATGAAGGTTTACAAAATAATAAGGGAAACTGATAGGGTGGACTGAGAGTAAATATTCCCTTTGGCTGCAGAGTCAGGAACTTGGGGCACAGTCTAAAAATATAAACAGTGGCCACTTTGACTTCATCCCATTGTGTCGTATGTACATTCTCACATATAGCAGGTATAGCAGCACATATATAACAGGATAGCAGGTATAACTGTAGTCATAGTATTCAGCTGAAAATTGATCAGTTACATTGTTATTTCAGTCCATATTTACAGTACACACGGTACCTTACTGTTGTAATCAAGTCATATAGTGTCTATTCATCCCACTGGGGCAAAATGTCACTGGCTCAACATTCTCACCAAATACTAAAGCATTCCACAATGCAAGACTCACAAATTCAACACAAGTTTCCTTTTCTGAGTCTCGCTGGTCTGTTCTGATTCTCTGAGGGATTACTGATGCTTATCCTCCACATGAGCAGTCGTCCTAATCCCGGGTGCCTGTCCTGCTCCCAAACCCAGCATCCGCTTACATTAAGGCAAGTGATACAGGAGCGTCTCAGTGACTGAGGCAGGTGAGTCTTGAGGCTGAGCCGGGCACAGTGAGTGACCCGGGTTAATCCGACACTCGAGGGACAATTTAAACTGAACTGTACTCTGTATCTAACCTGTGCTGTACCTTCTCTGAGAGTGTTTGATGGGGCAGTGCAGACGAGGAGAGTTATTCCTTACCCATTTTAAATATAGAGAAGTGAATATCCAAGAGATTGTTTTCAGTGTGATGAGGGTTTCTGCCTCTACCATCCTTTAGAGTCATAGAGAGATACAGCACTTATACAGGCCCTTCGGCCCGCCCAGTCTGTGCCGGCCATCAACCACACGTTTTATACTAATCCTTTCAGGCAGTGAGTTCCAGACACCCACCAGCCACTGGGTGAAGAAACTATTGATGTGTTTCGTTCTGTTAAGTTTGATGTCAATGTTTCCCCAGGATGTTGACGCTGGGTGATTCAGCGATGGGATAATGCTTTGAATGCCAAGGGGAGGTGGTTGGATTCTCTCTTGTTGCAGATGGTCATTGCCTGGCACTTGTGTGACGTGAATGTTCCTTCCCACTGGTCGGCCCAAGCCTGAATGTTGTCCGGGTCTTGGTGCATGTGGCTCTGGATTGCTTCATTATCTGAGGCAAATTACTGTGGATGCTGGAAATCTGGAAAGCATCGAGCTGAATCACTAACTCTGTTTCTCTCTCCACAGATGCTGCTTGACCTGCTCAGTATTTCCAGTATTCTCTCCTGGGATCTCAGCTGAAGATGGTTGAGCCTCGGACACTACCCTGAGGAACTCCTGCAGTGATGTCCTGGGACTGAGATGATTGACCTCCAACAACCACAACCATCTTCCTTTGTGCTCGGTATGAGTCCAACCAGCGGATTCCCACTGACTTCAGTTTTACTCGGTCTCCTCGATGTCACACTCGGTCAAACGCTGCCTTGATGTTAAGGTCAGTCTCTCTTCCCAGTAGCAGACAGGAGTGAATCGTTCCCTTTGACCCGTTGTACACTGAACAAGCTGTGTTTCTTCACAGCCTGATCCAGGACTGTACACGGCCGATTAATGTAGCCCATCAAACACTCCCAGAGCAGATTCAGCACAGCTTAGGAACAGAGTACAGTTCCTTCAACATTCTCTATCTGTCTTCCTCTCTCTGTCTCTCCCTCCTGCTATCTCTGACACGAGGAGAGAGACAGAGGGAGAGAGGGTTAGATATGAAGGCAGAGAGAGGGCTGTAGAGAGGGACTAAGTTGGAGAGAGAGAGGTCGTTGCGGTGGATGAAAAGGATAATGTAAGATATATTAATTTGATGTAATCCTTCACTGCTGTGTACACAAACATATAAGAGATAGATATGGAGATAAAAAAACATTGGGAGAGGGGGAAATGTAGATGAAGTTGCGGCCCAGGCAGGTACGTTTGATGATCCAGAAGGAATAGCCTCCATTTTAAACGTCCAGCAAGCTATTCCACTGTGGGAGCCATCACACCCTCATGTTATTTGTTGTGCAAATTTCTTGCTGGCTTATTGGTTAATTTTTAAATCTGTGATTGATAGATTCTTGTTAACCAAAGGTATTAAGAGATAAGGGGCAAAGGCAGGATATATGGTGTAAGTTACATCACAGATCAGCCAAGATCTCATTGGATGGCGGAACAGAGTTGTGGGGTTAAATTGCATCCTCCTCTTCCAATATCCCCTGTTAAATATCCTTCTTTCTCTGTCAGTCACCCTGTCAGTCCATGTCTCTCTGTTTCTCTTTTTCTGTCTCTCTCTCTCTGTCTCTATCGGACAGTGTCGAGTGAGATTCACTCTGTATCCACCCCATGATGTTCCTGCCCTGGGAGTGTGTGATGGGACAGTGCAGAGGGAAATTTACTCTGTGTCAAACCCAACATTGTGCTTGGCTTGGGAATGTTTAATGGGACAGTGTAGTTGGAGATTTACTCTGTATCCCTGGAATTTTGAAGGCTCAGGTGTGATTTGATGATTGTTTTCAAGGTAATAAGGGAAACTGATGGGGTAGACAGAGAGTAACAATTCCCACTGGCTGCAGAGTCTAGAACATGGGGGCATAGTCTAAAAATATAAACCTAGTCTAAAAACCTTTCAGGAGTGAAATGAAGAAACACTTCAACACACCAGGTGTGGTATCACTTTGGAACTCTCTTCCACAAACAGCAATTGATGCTGAGACACTTGTTAATTTTTAAATCTGTGTTTGATAGATTTTTGTTAACCAAAGGTATTAAGGGGCAAAGATAGGTACATGGAGTTAGATCACACATCAGCCATGAGCTCATTGAATGACAGAACAGGGTTGAGGGGCCAAATGGCCTCCTCCTCTTCCTCTGTCCTACGACAAATATCCTGCGATCACGCTCTGTGTCTTGGTCTCTGTCTCCCGCTTTGTCTCTCTTTCTGTCTGTCTGTCTGTCTCTCTCTCTCTCCTCTCATCTGTGGAAATCCACACACATCAGTCAGCCATTTTAGGTTCATTTTCAGTGGCCATTTTATGTTACCACAACACTGGGACATTTATCGCTGTCTATCCCAAACCATCTCTCTTTGTAGTCTATTTGTGTCCTCCTCACAGCTTATTGTCCCACCTAACCTAGTATCTCTCTCCTTTGCTCCGTCTCACTCACGCACTCTCCCCCCTCTCTCTCCCCCCCCATTTCTCTCTCCCCCCATTTCTCTCTTCCCCCCCCCACCCCCCCCGCAATCTCTCTTTAAGTGTCCTGTTATCACATCCTTTATTATAGATTCGACCATTTTCCCTATGACTGATGTTAGACGAACAGGTCTTTAGTTCCCTATTTTCTCCCTCCTTCCTTTTGTAAATAGTGGGGTTACATTTGCTACCTTCTAATCTGCCTCTCTCACACTGCCTCTCTCACACTGCCTCTGTCCCTCGCTATCTGTCTTACCCCCTCTCTCTCTCGCTATCTATCCCTCTCTGTCTTTTTCTCTCTCTCGCTCTATCTCTCCCTCTCTCTCTCTACCTCTGTCCATGTCTCAATTTGTGCCTCCCTCACACCATCTCTCCCTCTCTCTCTGTCTCTCTCTAGCTCTCTGTCTGCCTCACTGTGTCTCCTTCTCTCTCTGTGCCTCTCTCACTCTCTATCTGTCTCTCCCCCAGCTCTCTCTCTCTGTCTCTCCCTCTCTCTCTTTCTCAACCTCTGTCCATGTCTCAATTTGTGCCTCCCTCACACCATCGCTCCCTCACTGTCTCTCTCTATCTCTCTCTCTGCCTCTCTCTCTCTCTGCCTCTCTCTCTTCAGCCTCTCCCTCTCTATCTCTCCCTCTCTCTCGCTGCCTCTGTCCACGTCTCAGTTTGTGTCTCCCCCACACTATCTCTCCCTCCCTCTCTCCCTCCCTCTCTCGCTCCCTCTCTCCCTCCCTCTCTCCCTCCCTCTCTCCCTCCCCCTCTCTCTCTCTTTCTCTCTCTCTCTTTCTCCCTCTCTGTCTCTGTCTCAGAGTTACAGCTCAGATGATTAACCTCTTTATCCATGTGTTATGAACACGGGACTTTGTCTCTCTCCCATTTTCTAGGATGTTGCCAGGACTGGAGAATTGTAGCTATGAGGATAGGCAGGGGTTGTTGTCCTTGGAAAAGAGAAGGCTGAGGGGAGATCTGATTGAAATGTCCAAAATGTTGAGGGTCCTGGATAGAGTGGAGGTGAAGGGCAGAGAACCATAGCAGAAAGGTCAGTGACGAGGGGGCATAGATTTAAAGTGATTGGGAGAAAAATTAGAGGGGAGTTGAGGAAAATCTTTTTCACCCAGAGGGTCGCGATGGTCTGGAACTCACTGCCTGAAAGGGTAGTTGAGGCAGAGACCCTCAACTCATTCAGAAGGAGTCTGGATCGGCACCTCAAGTGCGGTAAGCTGCAGAGCTCAGACCAAATGCTGGAAGGTGGGATTAGAATAGGTTGATCGTTTTTCGGATGGCACAGAGAGGATGGGCCAAGTGGCCGCTTTCTGTGCCTTAAAATTTCTATGTTGCCCTCGCCAACTCTATTTTTCCCTCTGTTACCCTCTGAATCCCAGTCTCTCCCTCTCTGTTACTCTCTGAATCCCAGTCTCTCCCTCTCTGTTACCCTCTGAATCCCAGTCTCTCCCTCTCTGTTACCCTCTGAATCCCAGACTCTCGCTCTCTGTTACCCTCTGAATCCCAGTCTCTCCCTCTCTGTTACCCTCTGAATCCCAGTCTCTCCCTCTCCGTTACCCTCTGAATCCCAGACTCTCCCTCTCTGTTACCGTCTGAATCCCAGTCTCTCCCTCTCTGTTTCCCTCTGAATCCCAGACTCTCCCTCTCTGTTACCCTCTGAATCCCAGACTCTCCCTCTCTGTTACCGTCTGAATCCCAGTCTCTCCCTCTCTGTTTCCCTCTGAATCCCAGCCTCTCCCTCTCTGTTACCATCTGAATCCCAGTCTCTCCCTCTCTCTTACCGTCTGAGTCCCAGTCTCTCCCTCTCATTTACCCTCTGAATCCCAGTCTCTCCCTCTCTGTTACCCTCTGAATCCCAGTCTCTCCCTCTCTGTTACCCTCTGAATCCCAGTCTCTCCCTCTATGTTTCCCTCTGAATCCCAGTCTCTCCCTCTCCGTTACCCTCTGAATCCCAGCCTCTCCCTCTCTGTTACCCTCTGAATCCAAGTCTCTCCCTCTCTGTTACCCTCTGAATCCCAGACTCTCCCTCTCTGTCTCTCTCTCCCTCCCTCTCTGTGTCTTTCTCTCTCGCTGTCTCTCTCTGTCTCTCAGTGTCTCTCCCTCTCTCTCTCTCTGCCTCTGTCCACACCTCTGTCTCTCTCACACCATCTCGCCCTCCCTCTCTCTGTCTCTCCCTCTCTCTGCCTCTCCATCTCTCTCTCTCTCTCTCTCCTTTTACTTTGTCTCTCCCTATCTCCCTTTCTCACCCTCTGTCCATGACTCTGTTTACATCTCTCTCATTCTCTGTCTCTGCCTATCTCACTCTCTCTCTCTCTCTCTCTGTCTCTGTCCATGACTCCGTTTGTGCCTCCCTTACACCATCTCTCCCACTCACTCTGTCTCTCTCTCTGTCCCTCCATCTGTCTTTCCCTCTCTGTCACTCCTCCTCTCTCCTTCTATCTCTGTCTCTCTCTCTCTATCCCTCCATCTAGCTTTCCCTCTCTGTCTCTCCCTCTCACTCCTGCTATCTCTGTCTCTCACTGTGTTCCTCCATCTGTCTTTCCCTCTCTGTCTCTCCCTCTCTCTACTTCTCTCTGTCTCTGCCTCTCTCTCTGTCTCTCTCTCTGCCCCTCCATCGGTCTTTCCCTCTCTGTCTCTCCTTCTATCTCTGTCTGTCCATCTGTCTTTCCCTCTCTGTCTCTCCCTCTCTCTACTTCTCTCTGTCTCTGCCTCTCTCTCTGCCCCTCCATCGGTCTTTCCCTCTCTGTCACTCCCTCTCTCCTTCTCTCTGTCTCTCCCTCTCTCTCCTTCTCTCCCTCTCTGTCCCTCCATCTGTCTTCCCCCCCCGTCACTCCCTCTCTCTCCGTCTCTCTCTCTTTATCCCTCCATCTGACCTTCCCTCCCTGTCACTCCATCTCTCTCCTTCTCTCTCTGTCTCTCACTTTGTCCCTCCATCTGTCTTTCCCTCTCTGTCTCTCCCTCTCAGTCCTACTCTCTCTGTCTCTCACTGTGTCCCTCCATCTGTCTTTCCCTCTCTGTCTCTCCCTCTCTCTCCTACTCTCTGTCTCTGCCTCTCTCTCTCTGTCTCTCTCTCTGTCTCTGTCCCACCATCTGTCTTTCCCTCACTTGCACTCCCTCTCTCTCTCCTTCTATCTCTGTCTCTCTCTCTGTCCCTCCATCTGTCTTTCCCTCCCTGTCACTCTATCTCGCTCCTTCTCTCTTTGTCTCACACTCTGTCCCTCCATCTGTCTTTCCCTCCCGGACACTCCCTCTCACTCCTTCTCTCTCTGTCTCTCTCTCTGCTATCACTGACACTAGGAGAGCGACAGAGGGAGGGAGGGTGAGATATGACGGCATAGAGAGGGCTGCAGTGAGGGACAAACGTGGAGAGAGAGAGATTGTTGAGGTGGATGAAAAGGATAATGTCAGATATATTAATGTGATTTAATCCTTCACTGCTGTGTATGAGATAGGTATGGAGAGAAAACGAACATCGGGAGAGGGAGGAATGTAGATGAAGTTGGGGCCCAGGCAGATACTTTTTATGATCCAGAAAGAATAGCCTCCATTTTACATATTCAGTAAGCTATTCCACTGTGGTAGCCATCGCACCCTCATGATATTGTTTGTGGAAATTTCATGCTGGCTTATTGGTTAATTTTTAAACCTGTGATTGATAGATTCTTGTTAACCAAATGTATTAAGAGATAAGGGGCAAAGGTAGGATATATGGTGTAAGTTTGATCACAGATCAGCCATGATCTCATTGAATGCCGGGACGGAGGTGTGGGGTTAAATTGCATCCTCCTCTTCCAATATCCCCTGTTAAATATCCTTCTTTCTCTCTCAGTCACCCTGTCAGTCTATGTCTCTCTGTTTCTCTCTTTCTGTCTCTCTCTCTGTCTCTATCGGACAGTGTAGAGTGAGATTCACTCTGTATCCACCCCATGATGTTCCTGTCCTGGGACTGTTGGATGGGACAGTGTAGAAGGAGCATTACTCTGTATCTAATCCATGCTGTACCTGTCTGGGGAATGTTGATGGGAGAGTGCAAACAGAGAGGTCTGGGACCAGGGTCCTCATGGGGAGGACTTAATGGTGCCTCCTAATTGACCAGTTAGCAATATTGGTGCTCCAGGGATGAAAGGGACATTGGCTGAGTGGATACGACACTGGCTGAGAGAGTGGACAATGGTTGTTTCAGACTGGAGGGAGGTATACAGTGGAGGTTTATATTAGGATCACTGATCTTTTTGATATATACTAATGACTTGGACTTGTGTTTCCAGGGCATAACTTCAATGTTTGCCAATGTTTGTGACATCTGCAATGTAATAAACAGGGAAGGGACTAGTAGCAGACTTCAGGAGGATAGAGGCAGTCTGGTGAAATGGAACACACAAGAACAAATGAATTAGGAGCAGGAGTAGGCCATTCGGCCCCTCGAGCCTGCTCTGCCATTCAATGGCTGATCTGATTGTGAACTCAACTCCACTTTCCTGTCTGTGTCCCATAACCCTTGACTCCCTAATTGATCAAAAATCTATCGAACTCAGCCTTGAATATATTCAATGATCCAGCCTCCACTGGTCTCTGGGGAAGAGAATTCCACAGACTGACCCCCCTCTGAGAGAAACACATTTCTCCTCAGCTCAATTTTAAATGGAACGTCCCTAATTTTTAAACTGTGTCAAGCTCACATTTTCCCACATTGTACTCCATCTCCCAATGTTTTGCTCACTCACATAACCTATGGAAATCTCTTTGGAGACACTTTATGTCCTCTTGACAGCTTACTATCCAACCTATCATTGGACAGACACAGGGCAGGTTCACTTCAATGCTGAGAAATGTGAAGTGATGCATTTTGGAAGGAAGACTGAGTGATATAAACTAAATGGTACAATGTTAGAATGGGTGACAGGACAGAGAGATCTGGGATTTCATCAATGTTCCCTGTTCTACCCAAAAGCTCAATTTGGGGCTTGGAATCTGTGAGTTGAATTTAGCTTCATCCTGAAAAGTGTTAGCAAACGTGTTGGGAAATGTATCAAAAGCTGTTTCCATTCAGACATTCCTGCATTGTGGAAGTGTGAGCTGTCTTTGCAGAGACAGGAAATAGAGTTGTTTGAATGGACCTGCAGGTTTTAGTTGATGCAATAAGGTGAGAATTTGAATTGTGTCCCTTCCAGATACACAGAATTGAAGGTATTTACAGAACACCACATGAAGTAGTTTACCAATGTCTGACAAACTTCAAAGACTTCAAACACATGGAAGAAGAGGAGAAGGGAACAATATACAAAACCTCAGTCAGTCAGACAACAGCAGGAGGAAAATGAATCTCTTTTTATGGGTTTTAATTTGAAGGCCTGAGCTGATGATTGAAAAAGTAGGAGTTCAAATCCCACACTGGGCTGTTGTGAATTTGAATTTTGTTTTTTCTAAAAATAAACATAAATCTGGAATCAAAAAACCTCGAGGATGGAATGATTCACTCCTGTCTACTCGTGCAAAGCCCGTGTGTGTCTCAGTTTTGCTGTATTTATTAACGATTTAAGATGATGTGGCAGAATGCAACATACCCAAGTTTACCAATGACACAAAAATAGGCAGCATTGTAAGCAGTGTAGCTGGAAGCAGAACAATGCAAAGAGATATCTGAAGTGAATGGTTAAAACTGTGGGAGATAGATTTCAATGTCAGTAAAAAAGACCAGAACAGAGTACTTTATAAATGGTGTAAAGATAGAAACACTGGAGGTTCAAAGAGAGTTGAGGGGTCCGTGTCCATTTGAGTGCAGTGTAGATTTACCAGAATGATAACTGGACTCCAAGGGTTAAATTACAAGGTGATATTACACAAACTAGGGATTTATTCCCTGGAATTTAGGAGGATCAAGGTGATTTTATCAAAGTTGTTGAGATATTAAGGGGAACTGATGGGGTAGTTTGCGAGAAACTATTTCGGCAGCTTTGGAATATAGGAACAGGAGTAGGCCATTCAGCCCATCGAGCCTGCTCCGCCATTCAAGACGATCATGGCTGATCATCCACTTCAATGTGTTTTTCCCAGACTATCCTCATATCCCTTTAGGTCATTGGTATTCAGCAATCTGTCAATCTCTGCTTTAAACATACTCAATGACTGAGCTTCCACAGCCCTCTGGGATAGAGAATTCCTAAGATTCACAACCCTCTGAGTAATGACATTTCTCCTCATCTCTGTCCCAAGTGGCTTCCCCCTTATTTTGAAATTGTGTCCCCTGGTTCTGGACTCCCGAACCAAAGGAGAAACATCTTACCTACATCTACCCTGTCTATCTATAATGTTACCCCAGGGTCTCCACACAGCCTGTCTTCCCGTCCCACTGCTTCTAAAGTGTCTCAGGGTCTCCTGGCACTTTCTATCTCTCTGCTTCTGTCTCTATCCCTCACTATCTCTCTGTTCTCTCTCCATTTCTATCTGTCTGATACTCTACCTCTGTTCCTCTCTCTCTCTGTCTATCACTCTCTTCCACCATGTTGGTTATCATTGGGGGTTGAGTTAAATCACAGACAAAATAAACACTTCACCTGTCTGCCCCGGAATAAATAGCAAAATGTGTGGATATTTTATGTCTGTATTCAGACAATATAGACAGGAGTGTATATTATATGATGGGATGCTGCAAATCGATTTACACTAGTATTGTCGGAAAAACAACTTAAAAAGAATTATTCACAAGTCTAGTCCAACTTAACGACAGATTTGACCCGATAAGGTAATAAATGACAAAAGTCTGGAGTTTTTTGGAGTACGTTAAGCTTTACTCTGTCTGGCTTTCAGAAATTAAACATTACACATGCACTGCAAGATTAAAGATTCTTCATCGGTTAGGTTACATAGAATTTTGGAAGGACTAACAAGGCTAGGGAATATCCAATGAATGGTAGGACCATAGGAAGTACCGAGTGTCAGAGGGATCTTGGTGTACTTGTCCATAGATCACTGAAGGCTGCAGCGCAGGTAGACAAGGTGGTTAGGAAGGTATATGGGATACTTGCCTTTATTAGTTGAGGCATAGAATATAAGAACAGGGAGGTTATGATGGAGCTATATAAAACACTGGTTAGGCCACAGCTGGAGTACTGTGTACAGTTCTGGGCACCACACTATAGGAAGGATGTGATTGCACTGGAGAGGATGCAGAGGAGATTGACCAGGATGTTGCCTGGGCTGGAGCATTTCAGCTATGAAGAGAGACTGAAAAGGCTGGAGTTGTTTTCCTTGGAGCAGAGAAGGCTGAGGGGGGACCTGATTGAGGTGTACAAAATTTTGAGGGGCATTGATAGGTTAGATAGGAAGAAACTTTTTTCCTTCGCGGAGGGGTCAATAACCAGGGGGCATAGATTGAAGGTAAGGGGCAGGAGGTTTAGAGGGGATTTGAGGAAAAGATTTTTCTCCTGGAAGGTTATTGGGTGATTTGATGAAGGTTTACAAAATAATAAGGGAAACTGATAGGGTGGACTGAGAGTAAATATTCCCTTTGGCTGCGGAGTCAGGAACTTGGGGCATAGTCAAAAATATAAACAGTGGCCACTTTGACTTCATCCCATCGTGTCGTATGTACATTCTCACATATAGCAGGTATAGCAGCACATATATAACAGGATAACAGGTATAACTCTAGTTATAGTATTCAGCTGAAAATTGATCAGTTACATTGTTATTTCAGTCCATATTTACAGTACACACGGTACCTTACTGTTGTAATCAAGTCATATAGTGTCTATTCATCCCACTGGGGCAAAATGTCACTGGCTCAACATTCTCACCAAATACTAAAGCATTTCACAATGCAAGACTCACAAATTCAACACAAGTTTCCTTTTCTGAGTCTCGCTGGTCTGTTCTGATTCTCTGAGGGATTACTGATGCTTATCCTCCACATGAGCAGTCGTCCTAATCCCGTGTGCCTGTCCTGCTCCCAAACCCGGCATCCACTTACATAAAGGCAAGTGAAACAGGAGCGTCTCAGTGACTGAGGCAGGTGAGTCTTGAGGCTGAGCCGGGCACAGTGAGTGACCCGGGTTAATCCGACACTCCGGGGAATGTTTAAACGGAGCTTTACTCTGTATTTAAGCCATGCTGTACATTTTCTGAGAGTGTTCGATGGGGCAGTGTAGACGAGGAGAGTTATTCCTTACCCATTTTAAACATGGAGAAGTGGATATCCAAGGGATTGTTTTAAATGTGATGAGGGTTTCTGCCTCTACCATCCTTTCAGGCAGTGAGTTCCAGACACCCACACTATTGATGTGTTTCGTTCTGTTAAGTTTGATGTCAATGTTTCCCCAGGATGTTAACGCTGGGTGATTCAGTGATGGGATAATGCTTTGAATGCCAAGGGGAGGTGGTTGGATTCTCTCCTGTTGCAGATGGTCATTGCCTGGCACTTGTGTGACGTGAATGTTACTTGCCACTGGTCGGCCCAAACCTGAATGTTGTCTGGGTCTGTGGCTATGGATTACTTCATTATCTGAGGCAAAATACTGCGGATGCTGGAAATCTGGAAAGCATCGAGCTCAATCACTAACTCTGTTTCTCTCTCCACAGATGCTGCCTGACCTGCTCAGTATTTAAAGCACTTTCTGCTGGGATCTCAGCTGAAGATGGTTGGGCTGAGGACACTACCCTGATAAACTCCTGCAGTGAAGGCCAGGGACTGAGATGATTGACTTCCAACAACAAAAACCATCTTCCTTTGTGCTCGGTATGATTCCAACCAGTGGAGAGATTTCCCCCGATTCCCACTGACTTCAGTTTTACTCGGGTTCCTCGATGTCACACTCGCTCAAACGCTGCCTTGATGTTAAGGTCAGTCTCTCTTCCCAGTAGCAGACAGGAGTGAATCATTCCCTTTGACCCGTTGTGTACTGAACAAGCTGTGCTTCTTCACAGCCTGATACAGGACTGGACACGGCCGATTAATGTAGCCCATCAAACACTCCCAGAGCAGCTTCAGCACAGCTTAGGAACAGAGTATAGTTCCTTCAACATTCTCTCTCTGTCTCTCCCTCCTGCTATGTCTGACACGAGGAGAGAGACAGAGGGAGAGAGGGATAGATATGAAGGCAGAGAGAGGGCTGTCGAGAGGGACAAAGTTGGAGAGAGAGAGGTTATTGAGGTGGATGAAAAGGATAATGTAAGATATATTAATTTGATGTAATCCTTCACTGCTGTGTACACAAACAGAAAGAGATAGATATGGAGAGAAAAAATCATCGGCAGAGGGGCAAATGCAGACAATGTTGGGGCCCAGGCGTATATGTTTGATGATCCAGAAGGAATAGCCTCCATTTTAAACATCCAGCAAGCTATTCCACTGTGGGAGCCATCACACCCAAACAGGCATAGACACACACACAAACACACAGAAATACCCACACAATGATATTTTTTGTGCTAATTTCATGCTGGCTTATTGGTTAATTTTTAAATCTGTGATTGATAGATTCTTGTTAACCAAAGGTATTAAGAGATAAGGGGCAAAGGCAGGATATATGGTGTAAGTTACATCACAGATCAGCCAAGATCTCATTTGATGCCGGAACAGGATTGTGGGGTTAAATTGCATCCTCCTCTTCCAATATCCCCTGTTAAATATCCTTCTTTCTCTTTTAGTCACCCTGTCAGTCTATGTCTCTCTGTTTCTCTCTTTCTGTCTCTATCGGACAGTGTAGAGTGAGATTCACTCTGTATCCACCCCATGATGTTCCTGCCCTGGGAGTGTGTGATGGGACAGTGCAGAGGGAAATTTACTCTGTGTCAAACCCAACATTGTGCTTGGCTTGGGAATATTTAATGGGACAGTGTAGCTGGAGATTTACTCTGTATCCCTGGAATTTTGAAGGCTCAGGTGTGATTTGATGATTGTTTTCAAGATAATAAGGGAAACTGATGGGGTAGACAGAGAGTAACAATTCCCACTGGCTGCAGAGTCTAGAACATGGGGGCATAGTCTAAAAATATAAACCTAGTCTAAAAACCTTTCAGGAGTGAAATGAAGAAACACTTCAACACACCAGGTGTGGTATCAGTTTGGAACTCTCTTCCACAATCAGCAATTGATGCTGAGACACTTGTTAATTTTTAAATCTGAGTTTGATAGATTTTTGTTAACCAAAGGAATTAAGGGACAAAGATAGGTACATGGAGTTAGATCACACATCAGCCATGAGCTCATTGAATGACAGAACAGGGTTGAGGGGCCAAATGGCCTCCTCCTCTTCCTCTGTCCTACGCCCAATATCCTGCGATCACGCTCTGTGTCTTGGTCTCTGTCTCCCTCTTTGTCTCTCTTTCTGTCTGTCTGTCTGTCTCTCTCTCTCTCCTCTCATCTGTGGAAATCCACACACATCAGTCAGCCATTTTAGGTTCATTTTCAGTGGCCATTTTATGTTACCACAACACTGGGACATTTATCGCTGTCTATCCCAAACCATCTCTCTTTGTAGTCTATTTGTGTTCTGCTCACAGCTTATTGTCCCACCTAACCTAGTATCTCTCTCCTTTGCTCCGTCTCACTCACGCACTCTCCCCCCTCTCTCTCCCCCCCATTTCTCTCTCCCCCCATTTCTCTCCCCCCCACCCCCTGCAATCTCTCTTTAAGTGTCCTGTTATCACATCCTTTATTATAGATTCGACCATTTTCCTATTGACTGATGTTAGACGAACAGGTCTTTAGTTCCCCATTTTCTCTTTCTTTCCTTTTGTAAATAGTGGAGTTACATTTGCTACCTTCTAATCTGCCTCTCTCACTCTGCCTCTCTCACACTGCCTCTGTCCCTCCCTATCTGTCTTTCCCACCCCCTCTCTCTCTCTATCTCTCCCTCTCTCTCTTTTTCTCTCTCTCGCTCGATCTCTACCTCTCTCTCTCTACCTCTGTCCACGTCTCAATTTGTGCCTCCCTCACACCATCTCTCCCTCTCTCTGTCTCTCTCTAGCTCTCTGTCTGCCTCTCTATGTCTGCCTCTCTGTGTCGTCTTCTCTCTCTGTGCCTCTCTCACTCTCTATCTGTCTCTCCCCCAGCTCTCTCTCTCTGTCTCTCCCTCTCTCTCTTTCTCAACCTCTGTCCATGTCTCAATTTGTGCCTCCCTCACACCATCGCTCCCTCTCTCTCTGTCTCTCTCGAGCTCTCTGTCTGCCTCTCTCTCCCTCTCTCTGCCTCCCTCTCTCTGCCTCCCTCTCTCTGCCTCTCTCTCTCTGCCTCTCTCTCTCTGTCTCTCTCTCTCTGCCTCTCTCTCTCCGTCTCTCCCTCTCTCTCTTTCGCTGCCTCTGTCCACGTCTCAGTTTGTGTCTCCCCCACACCATCTCTCCCTCCCTCTCTCTCTGTCTCTCTCTGTCTCTCTCTGCCTCTCTCTCTCTGCATCTCTCTCTCTCTCTGCATCTCTCTCTCTCTCTGCCTCGCTCTCTCTGACTCTCCCTCTCTATCTCTCCCTCTCTCTCTTTCACTGCCTCTGTCCACGTCTCAGTTTGTGTCTCCCCCACACCATCTCTCCCTCCCTCTCTCCCTCCCCCTCTCTCTCTCTTTCTCCCTCTCTCCCTCTCTCTCTGTCTCTGTCTCAGAGTTACAGCTCAGATGATTAACCTCTTTATCCATGTGTTATGAACACGGGACTTTGTCTCTCTCCCATTTTCCAGGATGTTGCCAGGACTGGAGAATTGCAGCTATGAGGATAGGCAGGGGTTGTTGTCCTTGGAACAGAGAAGGCCCTCTCCAACTATCTCTGTCTCTGCCACTCTCTCTGTCTTTCTCTCTGTCCCTTCATCTGTCTTTCCCTCTCTGTCACTCCTCCTCTCTCCTTCGATCTCTGTCTCGCTCTCTCTGTCCCTCCATCTTTCCTTCCCTCCCTGTCACTACATCTCTCTCCTTCTCTCTCTGTCTCTCACTTTGTCCCTCCATCTGGCTTTCCCTTCCTAACACTCCCTCTCTCTCCTTCTCTCTCTGTCTCTGCCACTCTCTCTGTCTCTCTCTCTCTGTCCCTCCATCTGTCTTTCCCTCTCTGTCTCTCCGTCTCACTCCTTCTATCTCTGTCACTGCCGCTCTCTCTCTGTCTCTCTCTCTGTCCCTCCATCTGTCTTTCCTTCTCTGTCTCTCCCTCTCTCTCCTTCTATCTCTGCCTCTCCATCTGCCTTTCCCTCTCTGTCTCTCCCTCTCTCTCCTTCTCTCTCTGTCTCTCTCTCTGTCTCTCTCTCTCTGTCCCTCCATCTGTCTTTCCCTCTCTGTCTCTCCCTCTCTCTCCTTCTCTCTCTGCCTCTCTCTCTGTCTCTCTCTCTGTCCCTCCATCTTTCCTTCCCTCCCTGTAACTCCATCTCTCTCCCTGTCTCTCTCTGTCTGTCCCTCCATCTGTCTTTCCCTTTCTTTCTCTCCACACTCTCCTTCTATCTCTGTCTCTCTCGCTCTCTGTCTTTCCATCAGTCTTTCCCTTCCTGTCACTCCCTCTCTCTCCTTCCATCGATGCCTCTCTCACTCTCTGTCTCTCCAACTGCCTTTCCCTCTCTGTCGCTCCCATTCTCTCCTTCTCTCTCTGTCTCTGCCTCTCTTTATCCCTCCATCTGTCTTTCCCTCTCTGTCACTCCCTCTCTCCTTCTCTCTTTCTCTCCCTCTCTCTCCTTCTCTCTCTCTCTATCCCTCCATCTGACCTTCCCTCCCTGTCACTCCATCTCTCTCCTTCTCTCTCCATCTCTCATTTTGTCCCTCCATCTGGCTTTCCCTCTCTGTCGCTGCCTCTCCTTCCTTCTATCTCTGTCTGCAAATCTGTCTTTCCCTCTCTGACACTCCCTCTCTCTCCATCTCTCTCTGTCTCTGCCACTCTTTCTGTCTCACTCTCTGTACCTCCATCAGTCTTTCCCTCTCTGTCACTCCCTCTCTCCTTCTCTCTGTCTCTCCCTCTCTCTCCTTCTCTCTCTCTCTGTCCCTCCATCTGTCTTCCCACACCCGTCACTCCCTCTCTCTCTGTCTCTCTCTCTCTCTATCCCTCCATCTGACCTGCCCTCCCTGTCACTCCATCTCTCTCTGTCTCTCACTGTGTCCCTCCATCTGTCTTTCCCTCTCTGTCTCTCCCTCTCTCTCCTTCTATCTCTGTCTGTCCATCTGTCTTTCCCTCTCTGTCTCTCCATCTCTCCTTCTCTCTGTCTCTGCTTCTCTCTCTGTCTCTCTCTCTGTCCCTCCATCTGTCTTTCCCTCTCTTGCAGTCCCTCTCTCTCCTTCTATCTCTGTCTCTCACTTTGTCCCTTCTTCTGTCTTTCCCTCTCTGTCACCCTCTCTCTCCTTCTCTCTCTCTCTCTCTCCCTCCATCTGTCTTTCCCTCCCTGTCAATCCCTCTCTCTCCTTCCATCTCTATCTCGTCCTCTCTCTCTGTCCCTCCATCTGTCTTTCCCTCCCTGTCACTCTATCTCTCTCCTTCTCTCTCTGTCTCTCACTCTGTCCCTCCATTTGTCTTTTCCTCCCTGTCATTGCCTCTCTCTCCTTCTCTCTCTCTCTGTCCCTCGATCTGTCTTTCCCTCCCTCCCTGACACTCCCTCTCACTCCTTCTCTCTCTGTCTCTCTCTCTGCTATCACTGACACTGGGAGAGCGACAGAGGGAGGAAGGGTTAGATATGACGGCATAGAGAGGGCTGTAGTGAGGGACAAATGTGGAGAGAGAGAGATTGTTGAGGTGGATGAAGAGGATAATGTAAGATATATTAATTTGATGAAATCCTTCACTGCTGTGTACACAAACATATAAGAGATAGGTATGGAGAGAAAACAAACATCGGGAGAGGGAGGAATGCAGATGAAATTGGGGTCCAGGCAGACACTTTTGATGATCCAGAAAGAATAGCCTCCATTTTAAATATTCTGTTAGCTATTCCACTGTGGTAGCCATCACACCCTCATGATATTGTTTGTGGAAAATTCATGCTAGCTTATTGGTTAATTTTTAAACCTGTGATTGATAGATTCTTGTTAACCAAATGTATTAAGAGATAAGGGGCAAAGGTGGGATATATGGTGTAAGTTTGATCACAGATCAGCCAAGATCTCATTGAATGCCGGGACGGAGGTGTGGGGTTAAATTGCATCCTCCTCTTCCAATATCCCCTGTTAAATATCCTTCTTTCTCTGTCAGTCACCCTGTCAGTCTATGTCTCTCTGTTTCTCTTTTTCTGTCTCTCTCTCTGTCTCTATCGGACAGTGTAGAGTGAGATTCACTCTGTATCCACCCCATGATGTTCCTGTCCTGGGACTGTTGGATCGGACAGTGTAGAAGGAGCATTACTCTGTATCTAATCCATACTGTCCCTGTCTGGGGAATGTTGTTGGGAGAGTGGAAACAGAGAGGTCTGGGACCAGGGTCCTCATGGGGAGGACTTAATGGTGCCTCCTAATTGACCAGTTAGCAATATTGGTGCTCCAGGGATGAAAGGGACATTGGCTGAGTGGATACGACATTGGCTGAGAGAGTGGACAATGGTTGTTTCAGACTGGAGGGAGGTATACAGTGGAGGTTTATATTAGGATCACTGATCTTTTTGATATATACTAATGACTTGGACTTGTGTTTACAGGGCATAACTTCAATGTTTGCCAATGTTTGTGTCATCTGCAATGTAATAAACCGGGAAGGGACTAGTAGCAGACTTCAGGAGGATAGAGGCAGTCTGGTGAAATGGAACACACAAGAACAAATGAATTAGGAGCAGGAGTAGGCCATTCGGCCCCTCGAGCCTGCTCTGCCTTTCAATGGCTGATCTGATTGTGAACTCAACTCCACTTTCCTGTCTGTGTCCCATAACCCTTGACTCCCTAATTGATCAAAAATCTATCGAACTCAGCCTTGAATATATTCAATGATCCAGCCTCCACTGGTCTCTGGGGAAGAGAATTCCACAGACCCCCCCCCCCCCCCCTCTGAGAGAAACACATTTCCCTTCAGCTCAGTTTTAAATGGGATGTCCCTAATTTTTAAACTGTGTCCCCTAGTTCTAGTCTCCCCAACAAGGGGAAACATCCTCTCAGCATCCACCCTGTCCAGTCCCCTCAGGACCTGAGATGTTTCACTCAGATCACCTCTCATTCTTCTAAACTCCAGTGGGTATAGACCCAACCTGTTCAACCTTTCCTCATAAGATAACCCCTTCATCCCAGGAATCAGCCCAGTGAACCTTCTCTGAACTACTTCGAATGCAATTATATAATTTCTTCAGTAAGGAGACCAAAAGTGTCCACAATCCTGCAGACGTCGTCTAACTTATGCCCTGTACAGCTGTAACAACACTTCCCTACTTTGATATTCTATTCACCTTGCAATAAACAACAATATTCCATTTGCCTTCCTAATCACTCGCTGTAGCTACACGGTAACATTTTGTGATTCATGTACCAGGACACCCAGATCCCTCTGTACCGTACAGTTCTGCAGTCTCTCTCCATTTCAATAATATACTGATTTTTATTCTTCCTGCTAAAGTGGACAAGCTCACATTTTTCCACATTGTGCTCCATCTGCCAATGTTTTGCTCACTCACTTAACCTATGGAAATCTCTTTGTAGACACTTTATGTCCTCTTGACAGCTTACTATCCAACCTATCATTGGACAGACACAGGGCAGGTTAACTTCAATGCTGAGAAATGTGAAGTGATGCATTTTGGAAGGAAGACTGAGTGATATAAACTAAATGGTACAATGTTAGAATGGGTGACAGGACAGAGAGATCTGGGATTTCATCAATGTTCCCTGTTCTACCCAAAAGCTCAATTTGGGGCTTGGAATCTGTGAGTTGAATTTAGCTTCATCCTGAAAAGTCTTAGCAAACGTGTTGGGAAATGTGTCAAAAGCTGTTCCCATTCAGACATTCCTGCATTGTGGAAGTGTGAGCTATCTTTGCAGAGACAGGAAATAGAGTTGTTTGAATGGACCTGCAGGTTTTAGTTGATGCAATAAGGTGAGAATTTGAATTGTGTCCCTTCCAGATACACAGAATTGAAGGTATTTACAGAACACCACATGAAGTAGTTTACCAATGTCTGACAAACTTCAAAGACTTCAAACACATGGAAGAAGAGGAGAAGGGAACAATATACAAAACCTCAGTCAGTCAGACAACAGCAGGAGGAAAATGAATCTCTTTTTATGGGTTTTAATTTGAAGGCCTGAGCTGATGATTGAAAAAGTAGGAGTTCAAATCCCACGCTGGGCTGTTGTGAATTTGAATTTTGTTTTTTCTAAAAAGAAACATAAATCTGGAATTAAAAAACCTCTAGGTTGGAATGATTCACTCCTGTCTACTAGTGCAAAGCCCGTGTGTGTCTCAGTTTTGCTGTATTTATTAGCGATTTAAGATGATGTGGTAGAATGCAACATACCCAAGTTTACCAATGACACAAAAATAGGCAGCATTGTAAGCAGTGTAGCTGGAAGCAGAACAATGCAAAGAGATATCTGAAGTGAATGGTTAAAACTGTGGTAGATAGATTTCCATGTCAGTAAAAAAGACTAGAACAGAGTACTTTATAAATGGTGTAAAGATAGAAACACTGGAGGTCCAAAGAGATTTGAGGGGTCCATGTCCATTTGAGTGCAGAGTAGATTTACCAGAATGATAACTGGACTCCAAGGGTTAAATTACGAGGTGATATTACACAAACTAGGGATTTATTCCCTGGAATTTAGGAGGTTCAAGGTGATTTGATCAAAGTTGTTGAGATATTAAGGGGAACTGATGGGGTAGTTTGAGAGAAACTATTTCTGCAGCTTGGGAACATAGGAACAGGAGTAGGCCATTCAGCCCATCTAGCCTGCTCCGCCATTCAATACGATCATGGCTGATCATCCACTTCAATGTGTTTTTCCCAGACTATCCTCATATCCCTTTATGTCATTGGTATTCAGCAATCTGTCAATCTCTGCTTTAAACATATTCAATGACTGAGCTTCCACAGCCCTCTGGGATAGAGAATTCCTAAGATTCACAACCCTCTGAGTAATGACATTTCTCCTCATCTCTGTCCCAAGTGGCTTCCCCCTTATTTTGAAATTGTGTCCCCTGGTTCTAGACTCCTCAACCAGGCGAAACATCTTACCTACATCTACCCTGTCTATCTGTAATGCTCCCCCAGGGTCTCCACACAGCCTGTCTCCCCGTCCCCCTGCTTCTAAAGTGTCTCAGGGTCTACTGGCACTTTCCATCTCTCTGCTTCTGTCTCTATCCCTCACTATCTCTCTGTTCTCTCTCCATTTCTATCTCTCCCTATCTCTCTGTTACTCTACCTCTGTTCCTCTCTCTCTCTGTCTATCACTCTCTTCCACCATGTTGGTTATCATTGGGGGTTGAGTTAAATCACAGACAAAATAAACACTTCACCTGTCTGCCCCGGAATAAATAGCAAAATTTGTGGATATTTTATGTCTGTATTCAGACAATATAGACAGGAGTGCATATTAAATGATGGGATGCTGCAAATCGATTTACACTAGTACAGTCGGAAAAACAACTTAAAAAGAATTATTCACAAATCTAGTCCAATTTAACGACAGATTTGACCCGATAAGGTAATAAATGCCAAAAGTCTGGAGTTTTTTGGAGTACGTTAAGCTTTACTCTTTCTGGCTTTCAGAAATTAAACATTACACATGCACTGCAAGATTAAAGATTATACATAGGTTAGGTTACATAGAATATTGGAAGGACTAACAAGGCTAGGGAATATCCAATGAATGGTAGGACCATAGGAAGTACCGAGTGTCAGAGGGATCTTGGTGTACTTGTCCATAGATCACTGCAGGATGCAGCGCAGGTAGACAAGTTGGTTAGGAAGGTATATGGGATACTTGCCTTTATTAGTTGAGGCATAGAATATAAGAACAGGGAGGTTATGATGGAGCTATATAAAACACTGGTTAGGCCACAGCTGGAGTACTGTGTACAGTTCTGGGCACCACACTATAGGAAGGATGTGATTGCACTGGAGAGGATGCAGAGGAGATTGACCAGGATGTTGCCTGGGCTGGAGCATTTCAGCTATGAAGAGAGACTGAAAAGGCTGGAGTTGTTTTCCTTAGAGCAGAGAAGGCTGAGGGGGGACCTGATTGAGGTGTACAAAATTATGAGGGGCATTGCTAGGTTAGATAGGAAGAAACTTTTTCCTTTAGCGGAGGGGTCAATAACCAGGGGGCATAGATTGAAGGTAAGGGGCAGGAGGTTTAGAGGGGATTTGAGGAAAAGATTTTTCTCCTGGAAGGTTGTTGGATGATTTGATGAAGGTTTACAAAATAATAAGGGAAACTGATAGGGTGGACTGAGAGTAAATATTCCCTTTGGCTGCAGAGTCAGGAACTTGGGGCATAGTCTAAAAATATAAACAGTGGCCACTTTGACTTCATCCCATCGTGTCGTATGTACATTCTCACATATAGCAGGTATAGCAGCACATATATAACAGGATAGCAGGTATAACTGTAGTTATAGTATTCAGCTGAAAATTGATCAGTTACATTGTTATTTCAGTCCATATTTACAGTACACACGGTACCTTACTGTTGTAATCAAGTCATATAGTGTCTATTCATCCCACTGGGGCAAAATGTCACTGGCTCAACATTCTCACCAAATACTAAAGCATTCCACAATGCAAGACTCACAAATTCAACACAAGTTTCCTTTTCTGAGTCTCGCTGGTCTGTTCTGATTCTCTGAGGGATTACTGATGCTTATCCTCCACATGAGCAGTCGTCCTAATCCCGTGTGCCTGTCCTGCTCCCAAACCCGGCATCCACTTACAATAAGGCAAGTGATACAGGAGCGTCTCAGTGACTGAGGCAGGTGAGTCTTGAGGCTGAGCCGGGGACAGTGAGTGACCCGGGTTAATCCGACACTCCAGGGAATGTTTTAACGGAGCTTTACTCTGTATCTAACCTGTGCTGTACCTTCTCTGAGATTGTTTGATGGGGCAGTGCAGACGAGGAGAGTTATTCCTTACCCATTTTAAATATAGAGAAGTGAATATCCGAGAGATTGTTTTAAATGTGATGAGGGTTTCTGCCTCTACCATCCTTTAGAGTCATCGAGAGATACAGCACTTATACAGGCCCTTCGGCCCGCCCAGTCTGTGCCGGCCATCAACCACCCATTTTATACTAATCCTTTCAGGCAGTGAGTTCCAGACACCCACCAGCCACTGGGTGAAGAAACTATTGATGTGTTTCGTTCTGTTAAGTTTGATGTCAATGTTTCCCCAGGATGTTGACGCTGGGGGATTCAGTGATGGGATAATGCTTTGAATGCCAAGGGGAGGTGGTTGGATTCTCTCTTGTTGCAGATGGTCATTGCCTGGCACTTGTGTGACGTGAATGTTACTTGCCACTGGTCGGCCCAAACCTGAATGTTGTCTGGGTCTTGGTGCATGTGGCTATGGATTGCTTCATTATCTGAGGCAAAATACTGTGGATGCTGGAAATCTGGAAAGCATCGAGCTGAATCACTAACTCTGTTTCTCTCTCCACAGATGCTGCCTGACCTGCTCAGTATTTAAAGCACTTTCTGCTGGGATCTCAGCTGAAGATGGCTGGGCTGAGGACACTACCCTGATAAACTCCTGCAATGAAGGCCTGGGACTGAGATGATTGACTTCCAACAACCAAAACCATCTTCCTTTGTGCTCGGTATGATTCCAACCAGTGGAGAGATTTCCCACGATTCCCACTGACTTCAGTTTTACTCGGGCTCCTCAATACCACACTCGGTCAAACACTGCCTTGATGTTAAGGTCAGTCTCTCTTCCCAGTAGCAGACAGGAGTGAATCGTTCCCTTTGACCCGTTGTACACTGAACAAGCTGTGTTTCTTCACAGCCTGATACAGGACTGTACACGGCCGATTAATGTAGCCCATCAAACACTCCCAGAGCAGGTTCAGCACAGCTTAGGAACAGAGTACAGTTCCTTCAACATTCTCTCTCTGTCTCTCCCTCCTGCTATCTCTGACACTAGGAGAGAGACAGAGGGAGAGAGGGTTAGATATGAAGGCAGAGAGAGGGCTGTAGAGAGGGACAAAGATGGAGAGAGAGAGATTGTTGAGGTGGATGAAAAGGATAATGTAAGATATATTAATTTGATGTAATCCTTCACTGCTGTGTACACAAACATATAAGAGATAGATATGGAGAGAATAAAAACATCAGGAGAGGGGGAAATGCAGACAATGTTGGGGCCCAGGCGTATACGTTTGATGATCCAGAAGGAATAGCCTCCATTTTAAACATCCAGCAAGCTATTCCACTGTGAGAGCCATCACACCCAAACAGGCATAGACACAAACACAAACACACAGAAATACCCACACAATGATATTTGATGTGCAAATTTCATGCTGGCTTATTGGTTAATTTTTAACTCTGTGATTGATAGATTCTTTTTAACCAAAGGTATTAAGAGATAAGGGGCAAAGGCAGGATATATGGTGTAAGTTACATCACAGATCAGCCAAGATCTCATTGGATGCCGGAACAGGATTGTGGGGTTAAATTGCATCCTCCTCTTCCAATATCCCCTGTTAAATATCCTTCTTTCTCTTTTAGTCACCCTGTCAGTCTATGTCTCTCTGTTTCTCTCTCTCTGTCTCTATCGGACAGTGCAGAGTGAGATTCACTCTGTATCCACCCCATGATGTTCCTGCCCTGGGAGTGTGTGATGGGACAGTGCAGAGGGAAATTTACTCTGTGTCAAACCCAACATTGTGCTTGGCTTGGGAATGTTTAATGGGACAGTGTAGCTGGAGATTTACTCTGTATCCCTGGAATTTTGAAGGCTCAGGTGTGATTTGATGATTGTTTTCAAGATAATAAGGGAAACTGATGGGGTGGACAGAGAGTAACAATTCCCACTGGCTGCAGAGTCTAGAACATGGGGGCATAGTCTAAAAATATAAACCTAGTCTAAAAACCTTTCAGGAGTGAAATGAAGAAACACTTCAACACACCAGGTGTGGTATCAGTTTGGAACTCTCTTCCACAAACAGCAATTGATGCTGAGACACTTGTTAATTTTTAAATCTGAGTTTGATAGATTTTTGTTAACCAAAGGTATTAAGGGGCAAAGATAGGTACATGGAGTTAGATCACACATCAGCCATGAGCTCATTGAATGACAGAACAGGGTTGAGGGGCCAAATGGCCTCCTCCTCTTCCTCTGTCCTACGCCCAATATCCTGCGATCACGCTCTGTGTCTTGGTCTCTGTCTCCCTCTTTGTCTCTCTTTCTGTCTGTCTGTCTCTCTCTCTCTCTCCTCTCATCTGTGGAAATCCACACACATCAGTCAGCCATTTTAGGTTCATTTTCAGTGGCCATTTTATGTTACCACAACACTGGGACATTTATCGCTGTCTATCCCAAACCATCTCTCTTTGTAGTCTATTTGTGTTCTCCTCACAGCTTATTGTCCCACCGAACCTAGTATCTCTCTCCTTTGCTCCGTCTCACTCACGCACTCTCCCCCCTCTCTCTCCCCCCCATTTCTCTCTCCCCCCATTTCTCTCTCCCCCCACCCCCTGCAATCTCTCTTTAAGTGTCCTGTTATCACATCCTTTATTATAGATTCGACCATTTTCCCTATGACTGATGTTAGACGAACAGGTCTTTAGTTCCCTATTTTCTCCCTCCTTCCTTTTGTAAATAGTGGGGTTACATTTGCTACCTTCTAATCTGACTCTCTCACTCTGCCTCTCTCACAATGCCTCTGTCCCTCGCTATCTGTCTTTCCCCCCTCTCTCTCTCTCTATCTCTCCCTCTCTCTCTCTCTACCTCTGTCCACGACTCAATTTGTGCCTCCCTCACACCATCGCTCCCTCTCTCTCTGTCTCTCTCTATCTTTCTGTCTGCCTCTCTCTCTCTCTCTGCCTCTCTCTCTCTCTGTCTGCCTCTCTCTCTCTCTGCCTCTCTCTCTCTGCCTCTCTCTCTTTCTCTCTGCCTCTGTCTCTCTCTCTCTGTCACTCCCTCTCTCTCTTTCGCTGCCTCTGTCCACGTCTGAGTTTGTCTCGACTCCACACCATCTCTCCCTCCCTCTCTCCCTCCCTCTCTCTCTCTCTTTCTCCCTCTCTCCCTCCCTCTCTCTCTCTGTCTCTATCTCAGAGTTACAGCTCAGATGATTAACCTCTTTATCCATGTGTTATGAACACGGGACTTTGTCTCTCTCCCATTTTCTAGGATGTTGCCAGGACTGGAGAATTGTAGCTATGAGGATAGGCAGGGGTTGTTGTCCTTGGAACAGAGAAGGCCCTCTCCAACTATCTCTGTCTCTGCCACTCTCTCTGTCTTTCTCTCTGTCCCTTCATCTGTCTTTCCCTCTCTGTCACTCCTCCTCTCTCCTTCGATCTCTGTCTCGCTCTCTCTGTCCCTCCATCTTTCCTTCCCTCCCTGTCACTACATCTCTCTCCTTCTCTCTCTGTCTCTCACTTTGTCCCTCCATCTGGCTTTCCCTTCCTAACACTCCCTCTCTCTCCTTCTCTCTCTGTCTCTGCCACTCTCTCTGTCTCTCTCTCTCTGTCCCTCCATCTGTCTTTCCCTCTCTGTCTCTCCGTCTCACTCCTTCTATCTCTGTCACTCCCGCTCTCTCTCTGTCTCTCTCTCTGTCCCTCCATCTGTCTTTCCTTCTCTGTCTCTCCCTCTCTCTCCTTCTATCTCTGCCTCTCCATCTGCCTTTCCCTCTCTGTCTCTCCCTCTCTCTCCTTCTCTCTCTGTCTCTCTCTCTGTCTCTCTCTCTCTGTCCCTCCATCTGTCTTTCCCTCTCTGTCTCTCCCTCTCTCTCCTTCTCTCTCTGCCTCTCTCTCTCTCTCTCTCTCTGTCCCTCCATCTGTCCTTCCCTCCCTGTAACTCCATCTCTCTCCCTGTCTCTCTCTGTCTGTCCCTCCATCTGTCTTTCCCTTTCTTTCTCTCCACACTCTCCTTCTATCTCTGTCTCTCTCGCTCTCTGTCTTTCCATCAGTCTTTCCCTTCCTGTCACTCCCTCTCTCTCCTTCCATCGATGCCTCTCTCACTCTCTGTCTCTCCAACTGCCTTTCCCTCTCTGTCGCTCCCATTCTCTCCTTCTCTCTCTGTCTCTGCCTCTCTTTATCCCTCCATCTGTCCTTCCCTCCCTGTCACTCCATCTCTCTCCTTCTCTTTATCTCTCACTCTGTCCTTCCATCTGTCTTCCCCTCTCTGCCACACCCTCTCTCGCCTTCTCTCTCTGTCTCTGCCACTCTCTCTGTCTCTCTCTCTGTCCCTCCATCGGTCTTTCCCTCTCTGTCACTCCCTCTCTCCTTCTCTCTTTCTCTCCCTCTCTCTCCTTCTCTCTCTCTCTATCCCTCCATCTGACCTTCCCTCCCTGTCACTCCATCTCTCTCCTTCTCTCTCCATCTCTCACTTTGTCCCTCCATCTGGCTTTCCCTCTCTGTCGCTGCCTCTCCTTCCTTCTATCTCTGTCTGCAAATCTGTCTTTCCCTCTCTGACACTCCCTCTCTCTCCATCTCTCTCTGTCTCTGCCACTCTTTCTGTCTCACTCTCTGTACCTCCATCGGTCTTTCCCACTCTGTCACTCCCTCTCTCCTTCTCTCTGTCTCTCCCTCTCTCTCCTTCTCTCTCTCTCTGTCCCTCCATCTGTCTTCCCACACCCGTCACTCCCTCTCTCTCTGTCTCTCTCTCTCTCTCTATCCCTCCATCTGACCTGCCCTCCCTGTCACTCCATCTCTCTCTGTCTCTCACTGTGTCCCTCCATCTGTCTTTCCCTCTCTGTCTCTCCCTCTCTCTCCTTCTATCTCTGTCTGTCCATCTGTCTTTCCCTCTCTGTCTCTGCATCTCTCCTTCTCTCTGTCTCTGCCTCTCTCTCTGTCTCTCTCTCTGTCCCTCCATCTGTCTTTCCCTCTCTTGCAGTCCCTCTTTCTCCTTCTATCTCTGTCTCTCACTTTGTCCCTTCTTCTGTCTTTCCCTCTCTGTCACCCTCTCTCTCCTTCTCTCTCTCTCTCTCTCCCTCCATCTGTCTTTCCCTCCCTGTCAATCCCTCTCTCTCCTTCCATCTCTATCTCGTCCTCTCTCTCTGTCTCTCTCTCTGTCCCTCCATCTGTCTTTCCCTCCCTGTCACTCTATCTCTCTCCTTCTCTCTCTGTCTCTCACTCTGTCCCTCCATTTGTCTTTTCCTCCCTGTCATTGCCTCTCTCTCCTTCTCTCTCTCTCTGTCCCTCGATCTGTCTTTCCCTCCCTCCCTGACACTCCCTCTCACTCCTTCTCTCTCTGTCTCTCTCTCTGCTATCACTGACACTAGGAGAGCGACAGAGGGAGGGAGGGTTAGATATGACGGCATAGAGAGGGCTGTAGTGAGGGACAAATGTGGAGAGAGAGAGATTGTTGAGGTGGATGAAGAGGATAATGTAAGATATATTAATTTGATGAAATCCTTCACTGCTGTGTACACAAACATATAAGAGATAGGTATGGAGAGAAAACAAACATCGGGAGAGGGAGGAATGCAGATGAAGTTGGGTCCAGGCAGACACTTTTGATGATCCGGAAAGAATAGCCTCCATTTTAAATATTCTGTTAGCTATTCCACTGTGGTAGCCATCACACCCTCGTGACATTGTTTGTGGAAATTTCATGCTGGCTTATTGGTTAATTTTTAAACCTGTGATTGATAGATTCTTGTTAACCAAATGTATTAAGAGATAAGGGGCAAAGGTGGGATATATGGTGTAAGTTTGATCACAGATCAGCCATGATCTCATTGAATGCCAGGACGAAGGTGTGGGGTTAAATTGCATCCTCCTCTTCCAATATCCCCTGTTAAATATCCTTCTTTCTCTGTCAGTCACCCTGTCAGTCTATGTCTCTCTGTTTCTCTCTTTCTGTCTCTCTCTCTGTCTCTATCGGACAGTGTAGAGTGAGATTCACTCTGTATCCACCCCATGATGTTCCTGTCCTGGGAGTGTTGGACGGGACAGTGTAGAAGGAGCATTACTCTGTATCTAATCCATGCTGTACCTGTCTGGGGAATGTTGTTGGGAGAGTGGAAACAGAGAGATCTGGGACCAGGGTGCTCATGGGGAGGACTTAATGGTGCCTCCTAATTGACCAGTTAGCAATATTGGTGCTCCAGGGATGAAAGGGACATTGGCTGAGTGGATACGACATTGGCTGAGAGAGTGGACAATGGTTGTTTCAGACTGGAGGGAGGTATACAGTGGAGGTTTATATTAGGACCACTGATCTTTTTGATATATACTAATGACTTGGACTTGTGTTTACAGGGCATAACTTCAATGTTTGCCAATGTTTGTGACATCTGCAATGTAATAAAAGGGAAGGGACTAGTAGCAGACTTCAGGAGGATAGAGGCAGTCTGGTGAAATGGAACACACAAGAACAGATGAATTAGGAGCAGGAGTAGGCCATTCGGCCCTTCGAGCCTGCTCTGCCATTCAATGGCTGATCTGATAGTGAACTCAACTCCACTTTCCTGTCTGTGTCCCATAACCCTTGACTCCCTCATTGATCAAAAATCTATCGAACTCAGCCTTGAATATATTCAATGATCCAGCCTCCACTGGTCTCTGGGGAAGAGAATTCCACAGACTGACCCCCCTCTGAGAGAAACACATTTCTCCTCATCTCAGTTTTAAATGGGACGTCCCTAATTTTTAAACTGTGTCCCCTCGTTCTAGTCTCCCCAACAAGGGGAAACATCCTCTCAGCATCCACCCTGTCCAGTCCCCTCGGGACCTGAGATGTTTCACTCAGATCACCTCTCATTCTTCTAAACTCCAGTGGGTATAGACCCAACCTGTTCAACCTTTCCTCATAAGATAACCCCTTCATCCCAGGAATCAGCCCAGTGAACCTTCTCTGAACTACTTCGAATGCAATTATATAATTTCTTCAGTAAGGAGACCAAAAGTGTCCACAATCCTGCAGACGTCGTCTAACTTATGCCCTGTACAGCTGTAACAACACTTCCCTACTTTGATATTCTATTCACCTTGCAATAAACAACAATATTCCATTTGCCTTCCTAATCACTCGCTGTAGCTACACGGTAACATTTTGTGATTCATGTACCAGGACACCCAGATCCCTCTGTACCGTACAGTTCTGCAGTCTCTCTCCATTTCAATAATATACTGATTTTTATTCTTCCTGCTAAAGTGGACAAGCTCGCATTTTTCCACATTGTGCTCCATCTGCCAATGTTTTGCTCACTCACTTAACCTATGGAAATCTCTTTGTAGACACTTTATGTCCTCTTGACAGCTTACTATCCAACCTATCATTGGACAGACACAGGGCAGGTTAACTTCAATGCTGAGAAATGTGAAGTGATGCATTTTGGAAGGAAGACTGAGTGATATAAACTAAATGGTACAATGTTAGAATGGGTGACAGGACAGAGAGATCTGGGATTTCATCAATGTTCCCTGTTCTACCCAAAAGCTCAATTTGGGGCTTGGAATCTGTGAGTTGAATTTAGCTTCATCCTGAAAAGTCTTAGCAAACGTGTTGGGAAATGTGTCAAAAGCTGTTCCCATTCAGACATTCCTGCATTGTGGAAGTGTGAGCTATCTTTGCAGAGACAGGAAATAGAGTTGTTTGAATGGACCTGCAGGTTTTAGTTGATGCAATAAGGTGAGAATTTGAATTGTGTCCCTTCCAGATACACAGAATTGAAGGTATTTACAGAACACCACATGAAGTAGTTTACCAATGTCTGACAAACTTCAAAGACTTCAAACACATGGAAGAAGAGGAGAAGGGAACAATATACAAAACCTCAGTCAGTCAGACAACAGCAGGAGGAAAATGAATCTCTTTTTATGGGTTTTAATTTGAAGGCCTGAGCTGATGATTGAAAAAGTAGGAGTTCAAATCCCACGCTGGGCTGTTGTGAATTTGAATTTTGTTTTTTCTAAAAAGAAACATAAATCTGGAATTAAAAAACCTCTAGGTTGGAATGATTCACTCCTGTCTACTAGTGCAAAGCCCGTGTGTGTCTCAGTTTTGCTGTATTTATTAGCGATTTAAGATGATGTGGTAGAATGCAACATACCCAAGTTTACCAATGACACAAAAATAGGCAGCATTGTAAGCAGTGTAGCTGGAAGCAGAACAATGCAAAGAGATATCTGAAGTGAATGGTTAAAACTGTGGTAGATAGATTTCCATGTCAGTAAAAAAGACTAGAACAGAGTACTTTATAAATGGTGTAAAGATAGAAACACTGGAGGTCCAAAGAGATTTGAGGGGTCCATGTCCATTTGAGTGCAGAGTAGATTTACCAGAATGATAACTGGACTCCAAGGGTTAAATTACGAGGTGATATTACACAAACTAGGGATTTATTCCCTGGAATTTAGGAGGTTCAAGGTGATTTGATCAAAGTTGTTGAGATATTAAGGGGAACTGATGGGGTAGTTTGAGAGAAACTATTTCTGCAGCTTGGGAACATAGGAACAGGAGTAGGCCATTCAGCCCATCTAGCCTGCTCCGCCATTCAATACGATCATGGCTGATCATCCACTTCAATGTGTTTTTCCCAGACTATCCTCATATCCCTTTATGTCATTGGTATTCAGCAATCTGTCAATCTCTGCTTTAAACATATTCAATGACTGAGCTTCCACAGCCCTCTGGGACAGAGAATTCCTAAGATTCACCACCCTCTGAGTAATGACATTTCTCCTCATCTCTGTCCCAAGTGGCTTCCCCCTTATTTTGAAATTGTGTCCCCTGGTTCTAGACTCCTCAACCAGGCGAAACATCTTACCTACATCTACCCTGTCTATCTGTAATGCTCCCCCAGGGTCTCCACACAGCCTGTCTCCCCGTCCCCCTGCTTCTAAAGTGTCTCAGGGTCTACTGGCACTTTCCATCTCTCTGCTTCTGTCTCTATCCCTCACTATCTCTCTGTTCTCTCTCCATTTCTATCTCTCCCTATATCTCTGTTACTCTACCTCTGTTCCTCTCTCTCTGTCTATCACTCTCTCCCACCATGTTGGTTATCATTGGGGGTTGAGTTAAATCACAGACAAAATAAACACTTCACCTGTCTGCCCCGGAATAAATAGCAAAATGTGTGGATATTTTATGTCTGTATTCAGACAATATAGACAGGAGTGCATATTAAATGATGGGATGCTGCAAATCGATTTACACTAGTACAGTCGGAAAAACAACTTAAAAAGAATTATTCACAAATCTAGTCCAATTTAACGACAGATTTGACCCGATAAGGTAATAAATGCCAAAAGTCTGGAGTTTTTTGGAGTACGTTAAGCTTTACTCTTTCTGGCTTTCAGAAATTAAACATTACACATGCACTGCAAGATTAAAGATTATACATAGGTTAGGTTACATAGAATATTGGAAGGACTAACAAGGCTAGGGAATATCCAATGAATGGTAGGACCATAGGAAGTACCGAGTGTCAGAGGGATCTTGGTGTACTTGTCCATAGATCACTGCAGGATGCAGCGCAGGTAGACAAGTTGGTTAGGAAGGTATATGGGATACTTGCCTTTATTAGTTGAGGCATAGAATATAAGAACAGGGAGGTTATGATGGAGCTATATAAAACACTGGTTAGGCCACAGCTGGAGTACTGTGTACAGTTCTGGGCACCACACTATAGGAAGGATGTGATTGCACTGGAGAGGATGCAGAGGAGATTGACCAGGATGTTGCCTGGGCTGGAGCATTTCAGCTATGAAGAGAGACTGAAAAGGCTGGAGTTGTTTTCCTTGGAGCAGAGAAGGCTGAGGGGGGACCTGATTGAGGTGTACAAAATTTTGAGGGGCATTGATAGGTTAGATAGGAAGAAACTTTTTTCCTTCGCGGAGGGGTCAATAACCAGGGGGCATAGATTGAAGGTAAGGGGCAGGAGGTTTAGAGGGGATTTGAGGAAAAGATTTTTCTCCTGGAAGGTTATTGGGTGATTTGATGAAGGTTTACAAAATAATAAGGGAAACTGATAGGGTGGACTGAGAGTAAATATTCCCTTTGGCTGCGGAGTCAGGAACTTGGGGCATAGTCAAAAAATATAAACAGTGGCCACTTTGACTTCATCCCATCGTGTCGTATGTACATTCTCACATATAGCAGGTATAGCAGCACATATATAACAGGATAACAGGTATAACTGTAGTCATAGTATTCAGCTGAAAATTGATCAGTTACATTGTTATTTCAGTCCATATTTACAGTACACACGGTACCTTACTGTTGTAATAAAGTCATATAGTGTCTATTCATCCCACTGGGGCAAAATGTCACTGGCTCAACATTCTCACCAAATACTAAAGCATTCCACAATGCAAGACTCACAAATTCAACACAAGTTTCCTTTTCTGAGTCTCGCTGGTCTGTTCTGATTCTCTGAGGGATTACTGATGCTTATCCTCCACATGAGCAGTCGTCCTAATCCCGTGTGCCTGTCCTGCTCCCAAACCCGGCATCCACTTACATAAAGGCAAGTGAAACAGGAGCGTCTCAGTGACTGAGGCAGGTGAGTCTTGAGGCTGAGCCGGGCACAGTGAGTGACCCGGGTTAATCCGACACTCCGGGGAATGTTTAAACGGAGCTTTACTCTGTATTTAAGCCATGCTGTACCTTCTCTGAGAGTGTTTGATGGGGCAGTGTAGACGAGGAGAGTTATTCCTTACCCATTTTAAACATGGAGAAGTGGATATCCAAGGGATTGTTTTAAATGTGATGAGGGTTTCTGCCTCTACCATCCTTTCAGGCAGTGAGTTCCAGACACCCACACTATTGATGTGTTTCGTTCTGTTAAGTTTGATGTCAATGTTTCCCCAGGATGTTGACGTTGGGGGATTCAGTGATGGGATAATGCTTTGAATGCCAAGGGGAGGTGGTTGGATTCTCTCCTGTTGCAGATGGTCATTGCCTGGCACTTGTGTGACGTGAATGTTACTTCCCACTGGTCGGCCCAAACCTGAATGTTGTCTGGGTCTTGGTGCATGTGGCTATGGATTACTTCATTATCTGAGGCAAAATACTGCGGATGCTGGAAATCTGGAAAGCATCGAGCTGAATCACTAACTCTGTTTCTCTCTCCACAGATGCTGCCTGACCTGCTCAGTATTTAAAGCACTTTCTGCTGGGATCTCAGCTGAAGATGGTTGGGCTGAGGACACTACCCTGATAAACTCCTGCAGTGAAGGCCAGGGACTGAGATGATTGACTTCCAACAACAAAAACCATCTTCCTTTGTGCTCGGTATGATTCCAACCAGTGGAGAGATTTCCCCCGATTCCCACTGACTTCAGTTTTACTCGGGTTCCTCGATGTCACACTCGGTCAAACGCTGCCTTGATGTTAAGGTCAGTCTCTCTTCCCAGTAGCAGACAGGAGTGAATCATTCCCTTTGACCCGTTGTGTACTGAACAAGCTGTGCTTCTTCACAGCCTGATACAGGACTGGACACGGCCGATTAATGTAGCCCATCAAACACTCCCAGAGCAGCTTCAGCACAGCTTAGGAACAGAGTATAGTTCCTTCAACATTCTCTCTCTGTCTCTCCCTCCTGCTATGTCTGACACGAGGAGAGAGACAGAGGGAGAGAGGGATAGATATGAAGGCAGAGAGAGGGCTGTCGAGAGGGACAAAGTTGGAGAGAGAGAGGTTATTGAGGTGGATGAAAAGGATAATGTAAGATATATTAATTTGATGTAATCCTTCACTGCTGTGTACACAAACAGAAAGAGATAGATATGGAGAGAAAAAATCATCGGCAGAGGGGCAAATGCAGACAATGTTGGGGCCCAGGCGTATATGTTTGATGATCCAGAAGGAATAGCCTCCATTTTAAACATCCAGCAAGCTATTCCACTGTGGGAGCCATCACACCCAAACAGGCATAGACACACACACAAACACACAGAAATACCCACACAATGATATTTTTTGTGCTAATTTCATGCTGGCTTATTGGTTAATTTTTAAATCTGTGATTGATAGATTCTTGTTAACCAAAGGTATTAAGAGATAAGGGGCAAAGGCAGGATATATGGTGTAAGTTACATCACAGATCAGCCAAGATCTCATTTGATGCCGGAACAGGATTGTGGGGTTAAATTGCATCCTCCTCTTCCAATATCCCCTGTTAAATATCCTTCTTTCTCTTTTAGTCACCCTGTCAGTCTATGTCTCTCTGTTTCTCTCTTTCTGTCTCTATCGGACAGTGTAGAGTGAGATTCACTCTGTATCCACCCCATGATGTTCCTGCCCTGGGAGTGTGTGATGGGACAGTGCAGAGGGAAATTTACTCTGTGTCAAACCCAACATTGTGCTTGGCTTGGGAATATTTAATGGGACAGTGTAGCTGGAGATTTACTCTGTATCCCTGGAATTTTGAAGGCTCAGGTGTGATTTGATGATTGTTTTCAAGATAATAAGGGAAACTGATGGGGTAGACAGAGAGTAACAATTCCCACTGGCTGCAGAGTCTAGAACATGGGGGCATAGTCTAAAAATATAAACCTAGTCTAAAAACCTTTCAGGAGTGAAATGAAGAAACACTTCAACACACCAGGTGTGGTATCAGTTTGGAACTCTCTTCCACAAACAGCAATTGATGCTGAGACACTTGTTAATTTTTAAATCTGAGTTTGATAGATTTTTGTTAACCAAAGGTATTAAGGGGCAAAGATAGGTACATGGAGTTAGATCACACATCAGCCATGAGCTCATTGAATGACAGAACAGGGTTGAGGGGCCAAATGGCCTCCTCCTCTTCCTCTGTCCTACGCCCAATATCCTGCGATCACGCTCTGTGTCTTGGTCTCTGTCTCCCTCTTTGTCTCTCTTTCTGTCTGTCTGTCTGTCTCTCTCTCTCTCCTCTCATCTGTGGAAATCCACACACATCAGTCAGCCATTTTAGGTTCATTTTCAGTGGCCATTTTATGTTACCACAACACTGGGACATTTATCGCTGTCTATCCCAAACCATCTCTCTTTGTAGTCTATTTGTGTCCTCCTCACAGCTTATTGTCCCACCTAACCTAGTATCTCTCTCCTTTGCTCCGTCTCACTCACGCACTCTCCCCCCTCTCTCTCCCCCCCCATTTCTCTCTCCCCCCCATTTCTCTCTCCCCCCACCCCCTGCAATCTCTCTTTAAGTGTCCTGTTATCACATCCTTTATTATAGATTCGAGCATTTTCCTATTGACTGATGTTAGACGAACAGGTCTTTAGTTCCCCATTTTCTCTTTCTTTCCTTTTGTAAATAGTGGAGTTACATTTGCTACCTTCTAATCTGCCTCTCTCACTCTGCCTCTCTCACACTGCCTCTGTCCCTCGCTATCTGTCTTTCCCCCCCCTCTCTCTCTCTATCTCTCCCTCTCTCTCTTTTTCTCTCTCTCGCTCGATCTCTACCTCTCTCTCTCTACCTCTGTCCACGTCTCAATTTGTGCCTCCCTCACACCATCTCTCCCTCTCTCTGTCTCTCTCTAGCTCTCTGTCTGCCTCTCTATGTCTGCCTCTCTGTGTCGTCTTCTCTCTCTGTGCCTCTTTCACTCTCTATCTGTCTCTCCCCCAGCACTCTCTCTCTGTCTCTCCCTCTCTCTCTTTCTCAACCTCTGTCCATGTCTCAATTTGTGCCTCCCTCACACCATCGCTCCCTCTCTCTCTGTCTCTCTCTAGCTCTCTGTCTGCCTCTCTCTCCCTCTCTCTGCCTCCCTCTCTCTGCCTCTCTCTCTCTGCCTCTCTCTCTCCGTCTCTCCCTCTCTCTCTTTCGCTGCCTCTGTCCACGTCTCAGTTTGTGTCTCCCCCACACCATCTCTCCCTCCCTCTCTCTCTGTCTCTCTCTGTCTCTCTCTGCCTCTCTCTCTCTGCATCTCTCTCTCTCTCTGCATCTCTCTCTCTCTCTGCCTCTCTCTCTCTCTGCCTCGCTCTCTCTGACTCTCCCTCTCTATCTCTCCCTCTCTCTCTTTCACTGCCTCTGTCCACGTCTCAGTTTGTGTCTCCCCCACACCATCTCTCCCTCCCTCTCTCCCTCCCCCTCTCTCTCTCTTTCTCCCTCTCTCCCTCCCTCTCTCTCTCTGTCTCTATCTCAGAGTTACAGCTCAGATGATTAACCTCTTTATCCATGTGTTATGAACACGGGACTTTGTCTCTCTCCCATTTTCTAGGATGTTGCCAGGACTGGAGAATTGTAGCTATGAGGATAGGCAGGGGTTGTTGTCCTTGGAACAGAGAAGGACCTCTCCAACTATCTCTGTCTCTGCCACTCTCTCTGTCTTTCTCTCTGTCCCTCCATCTGTCTTTCCCTCCCTGTCACTCCCTCTCTCTCCTTCTATCTCTGTCTCTCCCTCTCTGTCCCTCCATCTGTCTTTCCCTCCCTAACACACCCTGTCTCTCATTTTCAATCTGACGCTCTCTCTCTCTGTCTCTCCATCTGTCCTTCCCTCCCTGTCACACCGTCTCTCTCCTTCTCTCTCTGTCTCTCTCTCTCCGGAACAGGATTGTGGGGTTAAATTGCATCCTCCTCTTCCAATATCCCCTGTGAAGTATCCTTCTTTCTCTTTTAGTCACCCTGTCAGTCTATGTCTCTCTGTTTCTCTCTGTTTCTCTCTTTCTGTCTCTATCGGACAGTGTAGAGTGAGATTCACTCTGTATCCACCCCATGATGTTCCTGCCCTGGGAGTGTGTGATGGGACAGTTCAGAGGGAAATTTACTCTGTGTCAAACCCAACCTTGTGCTTGGCTTGGTAATATTTAATGGGACAGTGTAGCTGGAGATTTACTCTGTATCCCTGGAATTTTGAAGGCTCAGGTGTGATTTGATGATTGTTTTCAAGATAATAAGGGAAACTGATGGGGTGGACAGAGAGTAACAATTCCCACTGGCTGCAGAGTCTAGAACATGGGGGCATAGTCTAAAAATAAAAACCTAGTCTAAAAACCTTTCAGGAGTGAAATGAAGAAACACTTCAACACACCAGGTGTGGTATCAGTTTGAAACTCTCTTCCACAAACAGCAATTGATGCTGAGACACTTGTTAATTTTTAAATCTGAGTTTGATAGATTTTTGTTAACCAAAGGTATTAAGGGGCAAAGATAGGTACATGGAGTTAGATCACACATCAGCCATGAGCTCCTTGAATGACAGAACAGGGTTGAGGGGCCAAATGGCCTCCTCCTCTTTCTCTGTCCTACGCCCAATATCCTGCGATCACTCTCTGTGTCTTGGTCTCTGTCTCCCTCTTTGTCTCTCTTTCTGTCTGTCTGTATGTCTCTCTCTCTCTCCTCTCATCTGTGGAAATCCACACACATCAGTCAGCCATTTTAGGTTCATTTTCAGTGGCCATTTTATGTTCCCACAACACTGGGACATTTATCGCTGTCTATCCCAAACCATCTCTCTTTGTAGTTTATTTGTGTCCTCCTCACAGCTTATTGTCCCACCTAACCTAGTATCTCTCTCCTTTGCTCCGTCTCACTCACACACTCTCCCCCCTCTCTCTCCCCCCTCTCTCTCCCCCCCATTTCTCTCTTTCCCCCCCCACCCCCCTCAATCTCTCTTTAAGTGTCCTGTTATCACATCCTTTATTATAGATTCAACCATTTTCCCTATGACTGATGTTAGACGAACAGGTCTTTAGTTCCCTATTTTCTCCCTCCTTCCTTTTGTAAATAGTGGGGTTACATTTGCTACCTTCTAATCTGACTCTCTCACTCTGCCTCTCTCACACTGCCTCTGTCCCTCGCTATCTGACTTTCCCCCCTCTCTCTCTCTCTATCTCTCCCTCTCTGTCTTTTTCTCTCTCTCTCTCTATCTCTCCCTCTCTCTCTCTCTACCTCTGTCCACGACTCAATTTGTGCCTCCCTCACACCATCGCTCCCTCTCTCTCTGTCTCTCTCTATCTTTCTGTCTGCCTCTCTCTCTCTCTCTGCCTCTCTCTCTCTCTGTCTCTCTCTCTCTCTCTCTGCCTCTCTCTCTCTCTCTCTCTGTCACTCCCTCTCTCTCTTTCGCTGCCTCTGTCCACGTCTGAGTTTGTGTCGACTCCACACCATCTCTCCCTCCCTCTCTCTCTCTCTTTCTCCCTCTCTCCCTCCCTCTCTCTCTCTGTCTCTGTCTCAGAGTTACAGCTCAATGATTAACCTCTTTATCCATGTGTTATGAACACGGGACTTTGTCTCTCTCCCATTTTCCAGGATGTTGCCAGGACTGGAGAATTGTAGCTATGAGGACAGGCAGGGGTTGTTGTCCTTGGAAAAGAGAAGGCTGAGGGGAGATCTGATTGAAATGTACAAAATGTTGAGGGTCCTGGATAGAGTGGAGGTGAAGGGCAGAGAACCATAGCAGAAAGGTCAGTGACGAAGGGGCATAGATTTAAAGTGATTGGTAGAAAAATTAGAGGGGAGTTGAGGAAAATCTTTTTCACCCAGGGGGTCGCGATGGTCTGGAACTCACTGCCTGAAAGGGTAGTTGAGGCAGAGACCCTCAACTCATTCAGAAGGAGTCTGGATAGATACCTCAAGTGCGGTAAGCTGCAGAGCTCCAACCAAATGCTGGAAGGTGGGATTAGAATCGGTTGATCGTTTTTCGGCTGGCACAGAGAGAATGGGTGAAGTGGCCGCTTTCAGTGCCTTAAAATTTCTATGTTGCCCTCGCCAACTCGATTTTACCCTCTGTTACCCTCTGAATCTCAGTCTCTGCCTCTCTGTTACTCTCTGAATCCCAGTCTCTCCCTCTCCGTTACCCTCTGAATCCCAGACTCTCCCTCTCTGTTACCCTCTGAATCTCAGTCTCTCCCTCTCTGTTACCCTCTGAATCCCAGTCTCTCCCTCTCTGTTACCCTCTGAATCCCAGTCTTTCCCTCTCTGTTACCCTCTGAATTCCAGTCTCTCCCTCTCTGTTACCCTCTGAATCTCAGTCTCTCCCTCTATGTTGCCCTGTGAATCCCAGTCTCTCCCTCTCCGTTACTCTCTGAATCCAAGTCTCTCCCCCTTTGTTACTCTCTGAATCCCAGTCTCTCCCTCTCTGTTAACCTCTGAATCCCAGTCTCTCCCCCTCTGTTACCCTCTGAATCCCAGTCTCTCCCTCTCTGTTAGCCTCAGAATCGCAGTCTCTCCCCTCTGTTACTCTCTGAATCCCAGTCTCTCCCTCTCTGTTTACCTCTGAATCCCAGTCTCTCCCCCTCTGTTACCCTCTGAATCCCAGTCTCTCCCTCTCTGTTTACCTCTGAATCCCAGTCTCTCCCCCTCTGTTACCCTCTGAATCCCAGTCTCTCCCCCTCTGTTACCCTGTGAATCCCAGACTCTCCCTCTCTGTTACACTCTGAATCCCAGACTCTCCCTCTCTGTTACCCTCTGAATCCCAGTCTCTCCCTCTCCGTTACCCTCTGAATCCCAGTCTCTCCCTCTCTCTTACCCTCTGAGTCCCAGTCTCTCCCTCTCCGTTACCCTCTGAATCCCAGTCTCTCCCCCTCTGTTACCCTCTGAATCCCAGTCTCTCCCTCTCTGTTAGCCTCAGAATCGCAGTCTCTCCCCTCTGTTACTCTCTGAATCCCAGTCTCTCCCTCTCTGTTTACCTCTGAATCCCAGTCTCTCCCCCTCTGTTACCCTCTGAATCCCAGTCTCTCCCTCTCTGTTTACCTCTGAATCCCAGTCTCTCCCCCTCTGTTACCCTCTGAATCCCAGTCTCTCCCCCTCTGTTACCCTGTGAATCCCAGACTCTCCCTCTCTGTTACACTCTGAATCCCAGACTCTCCCTCTCTGTTACCCTCTGAATCCCAGTCTCTCCCTCTCCGTTACCCTCTGAATCCCAGTCTCTCCCTCTCTCTTACCCTCTGAGTCCCAGTCTCTCCCTCTCCGTTACCCTCTGAATCCCAGTCTCTCCCTCTCCGTTACCCTCTGAATCCCAGTCTCTCCCTCTCTCTTACCCTCTGAGTCCCAGTCTCTCCCTCTCCGTTACCCTCTGAATCCCAGTCTCTCCCCTCTGTTACTCTCTGAATCCCAGTCTCTCCCCCTCTGTTACTCTCTGAAGCCCAGTCTCTCCCTCTCTGTTTACCTCTGAATCCCAGTCTCTCCCTCTCCGTTACCCTCTGAATCCCAGTCTCTCCCCTCTGTTACTCTCTGAATCCCAGTCTCTCCCTCTCTCTTACCCTCTGAGTCCCAGTCTCTCCCTCTCATTTACCCTCTGAGTCCCAGTCTCTCCCTCTCTCTTATCCTCTGAGTTCCAGTCTCTCCCTCTCCGTTACCCTCTGAATCCCAGTCTCTCCCTCTCTGTTACCTGACCAGAGCTTTATAAATGTTCAGCACACCCTCTCGGCTTTTGTACTCACTGTATACAGTGTAAATTGTGGTATTCCCCAGGGGTTTTGATTAGGACCACTGATCTTATTGATATATGAATGACTTAGACTGGGGTAAACAGGGCATAACTTCAACATTGTGCCATCTGCAATGTAAGAAACAGTGAAGGGAATAGGAGTAGACTTCAGGAGGATAGAGGCAGTCTGGTGAAATGGTCAGACACATAGCAGGTTAACTTCAATGCTGAGAAATGTAAAATGATGCATTTTGGAAGGAAAGCTGAGGAGAAGCGATATAAACTAAATGGTACAATGTTAAAATGGGTGCAGGGGCAGAGAGATCTGGGATTTCATTTGTGTCACCTTTTACATCTAAAAGATTCAATTTGGGGCTTGCAATCTCTAAGTTGAATTTAGCTTCATCCTGAAAAGTGTTAGCAAACGTGTTGGGAAATGTGTCAAAAGCTGTTTCCATTCAGACATTCCTGCATTGTGGAAGTGTGAGCTGTCTTTGCAGAGACAGGAAATAGAGTTGTTTGAATGGACCTGCAGGTTTTAGTTGATGCAATAAGGTGAGAATTTGAATTGTGTCCCTTCCAGATACACAGAATTGAAGGTATTTACAGAACACCACATGAAGTAGTTTACCAATGTCTGACAAACTTCAAAGACTTCAAACACATGGAAGAAGAGAAGAAGGGAACAATATACAAAACCTCAGTCAGTCAGACAACAGCAGGAGGAAAATGAATCTCTTTTTATGGGTTTTAATTTGAAGGCCTGAGCTGATGATTGAAAAAGCAGGAGTTCAAATCCCACACTGGGCTGTTGTGAATTTGAATTCTATTTTTTCTTTAAATAAACATAAATCTGGAATTAAAAGCCTCTAGGTTGGAATGATTCACTCCTGTCTACTAGTGCAAAGCCCGTGTGTGTCTCAGTTTGCTGTATTTATTAATGATTTAAGATGTTGTGGTAGAATGCAACATACCCAAGTTTACCAATGACACAAAAATAGGCAGCATTGTAAGCAGTGTAGCTGGAAGCATCAAATTACAAAGAGATATTAATATCTTAAATAAATGGGCAAAACTGTGGTCGTTAGATTTCCATGTCAGTAAAAAAGACTAGAACAGAGTACTTTATAAATGGTGAAAAGATAGAAATACTGGAGGTTCAAAGAGACTTTGGGGGGTCCATGTCCATTTGAGTGCAGTGTAGATTTACCAGAATGATAACTGGACTCCAAGGGTTAAATTACAAGGTGATATTACACAAACTAGGGATATATTGCCTGGAATTTAGGAGGATCAAGGTAATTTGTTCAATGGTGTTGAGATATTAAGGGGAACTGATGGGGTAGTTTGGGAGAAACTATTTCAGCAGCTTGGGAACATAGGAACAGGTGTCGGCCATTCAGCCCATCGAGCCTGCTCCGCCATTCAATACGATCATGGCTGATCATCCACTTCAATGCCTTTTTCCCAGACTGAGTTTCCACAGCCCACTCGGGTAGAGAATTCCAAAGATTCACAACACTCTGAGTAAAAATCCGCCACTCCAGGCTAAAGGTGGTAGTAGTTTGGAACGTGTCTTCTGCACGCAAACATTGATGCAAAATCAATTGTCATTTTTAAATCGAAGGTTGATCTCATCAAATTCCTTTTGAAAATTGAAATATTCTTCTTTCGCGCTCTGTCCCTGAGTCACTCTGTTTCTGTGTCTGTGTGTGTGTGTGTTTCTGTGTGTGTGTGTTTCTGTGTGTGTGTGTTTCTGTGTGTGTGTGTGTTTCTGTGTGTGTGTTTCTCTGTGTGTGTGTTTCTCTGTGTGTGTGTTTCTGTGTGTGTGTTTCTGTGTGTGTGTGTTTCTGTGTGTGTGTTTCTGTGTGTGTGTGTGTTTCTGTGTGTGTGTGTTTCTCTGTGTGTGTGTGTGTTTCTGTGTGTGTGTTTCTGTGTGTGTGTTTCTGTGTGTGTGTGTTTCTGTGTGTGTGTGTCTGTGTTTCTGTGTGTGTGTTTCTGTGTGTGTGTTTCTGTGTGTGTGTGTGTTTCTGTGTGTGTGTGTTTCTCTGTGTGTGTGTGTGTTTCTGTGTGTGTGTTTCTGTGTGTGTGTTTCTGTGTGTGTGTGTTTCTCTGTGTGTGTGTGTGTTTCTGTGTGTGTGTTTCTGTGTGTGTGTGTTTCTGTGTGTGTGTGTCTGTGTTTCTGTCTGTGTGTTTCTGTGTGTGTGTGTTTCTGTGTGTGTGTGTTTCTGTGTGTGTGTTTCTGTGTGTGTGTTTCTGTCTGTGTGTGTGTTTCTGTGTGTGTGTGTTTCTGTGTGTGTGTTTCTGTGTGTGTGTTTCTGTGTGTGTGTGTTTCTGTGTGTGTGTGTCTGTGTTTCTGTCTGTGTGTTTCTGTGTGTGTGTGTTTCTGTGTGTGTGTTTCTGTCTGTGTGTGTGTTTCTGTGTGTGTTTCTGTGTGTGTGTTTCTGTGTGTGTGTGTTTCTGTGTGTGTGTGTTTCTGTGTGTGTGTGTGTTTCTGTGTGTGTGTTTCTGTGTGTGTGTTTCTGTGTGTGTGTGTGTTTCTGTGTCTGTGTCTGTCTATGTCTGTTTCTCTCTCCTCTCTCAGACCCTTTGTAAAGCTCCACATACATCAGTTTGCCATTTGAATTCAGCTGCTTTTGGTTTCACCGCATCTGCAGAGGTTACACTTCCTTATGCAGGCTGGTAAGAAACATGTATTCTGCAGTTGGCTCCAATGTTCCCGTGAAAATTTAGATGTTGTGCGTGCCCAGTTTTTTTTAACGTGAGCTGTCCCTTGAAATCTTTGAAGAATCTTTGAAGACGTGTGCTATTTATTGTGGAACAGGATCTGCGTGGGACATTTGAGGCTGCTGCACGCAGATTTGCAGGAACATTGACCAACACTCTCCATCCCAATCTCTTCCTCTTTCTCTCTGGTACTCTCTCCCCATTGAAATCCTTCCCTCTCTCTCTTATTCTCCATATCTATCCCTGTTCTTTCTCACTGTTACTCTCTCCATCTGGATGGAGGAGGAGAAAGAGAGGCATATACAGAGGCAGCTTTACTCTGTATCAAACCCCACAGTGTACCTGCCCCCTAGATCTAGCCTTCCCCACAAGGGGAACATCCTCCCAGCATCCGCCCTGTAAAGTCCCCTCAGAATCTTGTATGTTTCAATAAGATCACCTCTCATTCTTCTGAACTCCAATGAGTATAGGCCCAACCTGTTCCACCATTCCTCAAAGATAACCCCTTCATCCCAGGAATCAGCCGAGTGAACCTTCTCTGAACTGATTCCAATGCATCCAGGCCTGACCATTTATCCACTTTCAAAGCTGCCAAACACCTTCATATTTCCCCTCTCACTCTGTTTATCCCATCCAATATTTCACACTCCTCCTCTTTAACTACAATCTCTGTATCGTTCCCACTCTTTTATAAAGACGGACACAGAGAATTCATTAAGAACCATGCCCACATCTCCCACCTCCACAGGTAGGAAGAAGGAGGAGAGGCAATCTAAACTAAAGGATATAGTTATAAAGGGGCTAACATTCTCTGCCTCTTCCTTTGCTCTAATATAATCCTTGATTTCTATCATTAACAATGGTTGGAACAATTTACTGAGGTTCTGTCAAGGCTTACTCACATTCTTTATCTGTGTCTCTCTGTCCCAGAGAGATGGTGAAGAAACTATTGATGTGTTTCGTTCAGTTAAGTTTGATGTCAATGTTTCCCCAGGATGTTGATGTTGGGTGATTCAGTGATGGGATAATGCTTTGAATGCCAAGGGGAGGTGGTTGGATTCTCTCATGTTGCAGATGGTCATTGCCTGGCACTTGTGTGACGTGAATGTTACTTGTCACTGGTCGGCCCAAACCTGAATGTTGTCTGGGTCTTGGTGCATGTGGCTCTGGATTGCTTCATTATCTGAGGCAAAATACTGTGGATGCTGGAAATCTGGAAAGCATCGAGCTGAATCACTAACTCTGTTTCTCTCTCCACAGATGCTGCTTGACCTGCTCAGTATTTCCAGCACTTCCTGCTGGGATTTCATTATCTGAGGAGGTGTGAATGGAACTGAACACTGTGCAATCAACAGTGAACATCCCTACTTCTGACCTTGCGATGGAGGGCAGGTCATTGAGGAAGCAGCTGAAGATGGATGGGCCGAGGACACTAACCTGAGGAACTCCTGCAGTGATGTCCTGGGACTGAGATGATTGACTTCCAACAACCACAACCATCTTCCTTTGTGCTCGGTATGACTCCAACCAGCGGATTCCCACTGACTTCAATTTTACTCGGGCTCCTCGATGTCACACTCGGTCAAACGCTGCCTTGATGTTAAGGTCAGTCTCTCTTCCCAGTAGCAGACAGGAGTGAATCGTTCCCTTTGACCCGTTGTACACTGAACAAGCTGTGTTTCTTCACAGCCTGATACAGGACTGTACACGGCCGATTAATGTAGCCCATCAAACACTCCCAGAGCAGGTTCAGCACAGCTTAGGAACAGAGTATAGTTCCTTCAACATTCTCTCTCTGTCTTCCTCTCTCTGTCTCTCCCTCCTGCTATCTCTGACACTAGGAGAGAGACTGAGGGAGAGAGGGTTAGACATGAAGGCAGAGAGAGGGCTGAAGAGAGGGACAAAGTTGGAGAGAGAGAGGTTGTTGAGGTGGATGAAAAGGATAATGTAAGATATATTAATTTGATGTAATCCTTCACTGCTGTGTACACACACATATGAGAGATAGATATGGAGAGAAAAAAAACATCAAGAGAGGGGGAAATGCAGACAATGTTGGGGCCCAGGCGTATACGTTTGACGATCCAGAAGGAATAGCCTCCATTTTAAACATCCAGCAAGCTATTCCACTGTGGGAGCCATCACACCCAAACAGGCATAGACACAAACACAAACACACAGGAATACCCACACAATTATATTGGTTGTGCAAATTTCATGCTGGCTTATTGGTTAATTTTTAAATCTGTGATTGATAGATTCTTGTTAACCAAAGGTATTAAGGGGCAAAGATAGGTACATGGAGTTAGATCACACATCAGCCATGAGCTCATTGAATGACAGAACAGGGTTGAGGGGCCAAATGGCCTCCTCCTCTTCCTCTGTCCTACGCCCAATATCCTGCGATCACTCTCTGTGTCTTGGTCTCTGTCTCCCTCTTTGTCTCTCTTTCTGTCTGTCTGTCTGTCTCTCTCTCTCCTCTCATCTGTGGAAATCCACACACATCAGTCAGCCATTTTAGGTTCATTTTCAGTGGCCATTTTATGTTACCACAACACTGGGACATTTATCGCTGTCTATCCCAAACCATCTCTCTTTGTAGTCTATTTGTGTTCTCCTCACAGCTTATTGTCCCACCTAACCTAGTATCTCTCTCCTTTGCTCCGTCTCACTCACGCACTCTCCCCCCTCTCTCTCCCCCCCCATTTCTCTCTCCCCCCATTTCTCTCTCCCCCCACCCCCCCCGCAATCTCTCTTTAAGTGTCCTGTTATCACATCCTTTATTATAGATTCGAACATTTTCCCAATGACTGATGTTAGACGAACAGGTCTTTAGTTCCCCATTTTCTCTTTCTTTCCTTTTGTAAATAGTGGGGTTACATTTGCTACCTTCTAATCTGTCTCTCTCACTCTGCCTCTCTCGCACTGCCTCTGTCCCTCGCTATCTGTCTCACCCCCCTCTCTCTCTCTCTATCTCTCCCTCTCTGTCTTTTTCTCTCTCTCGCTCTATCTCTCCCTCTCTCTACCTCTGTCCACGTCTCAATTTGTGCCTCCCTCACACCATCACTCCCTCTCTCTGTCTCTCTCTATCTTTCTGTCTGCCTCTCTCTCTCTCTCTGCCTCTCTCTCTCTCTGCCTCTCTGTCTCTCTCTCTGCCTCTCTCTCTCTCTGCCTCTCTCTCTTTCACTGCCTCTGTCCACGTCTCAGTTTGTGTCTCCCCCACACCATCTCTCCCTCCCTCTCTCCCTCCCTCTCTCTCTCTCTTTCTCCCTCTCTCTCTCCCTCCCTCTCTCTCTCTGTCTCTGTCTCAGAGTTACAGCTCAGATGATTAACCTCTTTATCCATGTGTTATGAACACGGGACTTTGTCTCTCTCCCATTTTCCAGGATGTTGCCAGGACTGGAGAATTGTAGCTATGAGGATAGGCAGGGGTTGTTGTCCTTGGAAAAGAGAAGGCTGAGGGGAGATCTGATTGAAATGTACAAAATGTTGAGGGTCCTGGATAGAGTGGAGGTGAAGGGCAGAGAACCATAGCAGAAAGGTCAGTGACGAGGGGGCATAGATTTAAAGTGATTGGCAGAAAAATTAGAGGGGAGTTGAGGAAAATCTTTTTCACCCAGGGGGTCGCGATGGTCTGGAACTCACTGCCTGAAAGGGTAGTTGAGGCAGAGACCCTCAACTCATTCAGAAGGAGTCTGGATAGATACCTCAAGTGCGGTAAGCTGCAGGGCTCCAACCAAATGCTGGAAGGTGGGATTAGAATCGGTTGATCGTTTTTCGGCTGGCACAGAGAGGATGGGCCAAGTGGCCTCTTTCTGTGCCTTAAAATTTCTATGTTGCCCTCACCAACTCTATTTTTCCCTCTGTTACCCTCTGAATCCCAGTCTCTCCCTCTCTGTTACCCTCTGAATAGCAGTATCTCCCTCTCTGTTACCCTCTGAATCCCAGACTCTCCCTCTCTGTTACCCTCTGAATCCCAGTCTCTCCCTTTCTGTTCCCCTCTGAATCCCAGTCTCTCCCTCTCTGTTACCCTCTGAATCCCAGTCTCTCCCTCTCTGTTACCCTCTGAATCCCAGACTCTCCCTCTCTGTTACCCTCTGAATCCCAGACTCTCCCTCTCTGTTACCCTCTGAATCCCAGTCTTTCCCGCTCTGTTACCCTCTGAATCCCAGTCTCTCCCTCTATGTTTCCCTCTGAATCCCAGTCTCTCCCTCTCTGTTACCCTCTGAATCCCAGCCTCTCCCTCTCTGTTACCCTCTGAATCCAAGACTCTCCCTCTCTGTTACCCTCTGAATCCAAGACTCTCCCTCTCTGTTACCCTCTGAATCCCAGACTCTCCCTCTCTGTTACCCTCTGAATCCCAGACTCTCCCTCTCTGTTACCCTCTGAATTCCAGTCTCTCCCTCTCTGTCTCTCTCTCCCTCCCTCTCTGTTTCTTTCTCTCTCGCTGTCTCTCTCTGTCTCTCAGTGTCTCTCCCTCTCTCTCTCTCTGCCTCTGTCCACACCTCTGTCTCTCTCACACCATCTCACCCTCCCTCTCTCTGTCTCTCCCTCTCTCTGCCTCTCCATCTCTCTCTCTCTCTCTCCTTTTACTTTGTCTCTCCCTATCTCCCTTTCTCACCCTCTGTCCATGACTCTGTTTACATCTCTCTCATTCTCTGTCTCTGCCTATCTCCCTCTCTCTCTCTCTCTGTCTCTGTCCATGACTCCATTTGTGCCTCCCTTACACCATCTCTCCCACTCTCTCTGTCTCTCTCTCTGTCCCTCCATCTGTCTTTCCCTCTCTGTCACTCCTCCTCTCTCCTTCTATCTCTGTCTCTCTCTCTCTGTCTCTCTCTCTGTCCCTCCATCTGTCTTTCCCTCTCTGTCACTCCTCCTCTCTCCTTCGATCTCTGTCTCGCTCTCTCTGTCCCTCCATCTTTCCTTCCCTCCCTGTCACTCCATCTCTCTCCTTCTCTCTCTGTCTCTCACTTTGTCCCTCCATCTGGCTTTCCCTTCCTAACACTCCCTCTCTCTCCTTCTCTCTCTGTCTCTCTCTCTGTCCCTCCATCTGTCTTTCCCTCTCTGTCACTCCTCCTCTCTCCTTCTATCTCTGTCTCTCTCTCTCTGTCCCTCCATCTTTCCTTCCCTCCCTGTCACTCCATCTCTCTCCTTCTCTCTCTGTCTCTCACTTTGTCCCTGTATCTGGCTTTCCCTTCCTGACACTCCCTCTCTCTCCTTCGCTTTCTGTCTCTGCCACTCTCTCTGTCTCCCTCTCTGTCTCTCCGTCTCACTCCTTCTATCTCTGTCACTCCCGTTCTCTCTCTGTCTCTCTCTCTGTCCAACCATCTGTCTTTCCTTCTCTGTCTCTCCCTCTCTCTCCTTCTCTCTCTGTCTCTCTCTCTGTCCCTCCATCTGTCTTCCCCCCCCCTGTCACTCCCTCTCTCTCCTTCTCTCTCTCTCTGTCCCTCCATCTGTCTTCCCCCCCGTCACTCCCTCTCTCTCCGTCTCTCTCTCTCTATCCCTCCATCTGACCTTCCCTCCCTGTCACTCCATCTCTCTCCTTCTCTCTCTGTCTCTCACTTTGTCCCTCCATCTGTCTTTCCCTCTCTGTCTCTCCCTCTCACTCCTACTCTCTCTGTCTCTCACTGTGTCCCTCCATCTGTCTTTCACTCTCTGTCACTCCCTCTCTCTCCTTCCATCTCTCTCTCTCTCTCTCTGTCCCTCCATCTGTCTTCCCCCCCCCCTGTCACTCCCTCTCTCTCTCCTTCTATCTCTGTCTCTCTCTTTGTCCCTCCATCTGTCTTTCCCTCTCTGTCACCCTCTCTCTCCTTCTCTCTCTCTCTGTCCCTCCATCTGTCTTTCCCTCCCTGTCAATCCCTCTCTCTCCTTACATCTCTGCCTCACTCTCTCTGTCCCTCCATCTGTCTTTCCCTCCCTGACACTCCCTCTCACTCCTTCTCTCTCTGTCTCTCTCTCTGCTATCACTGACACTAGGAGAACGACAGAGGGAGGGAGGGTTCGATATGACGGCATAGGGAGGGCTGCAGTGAGGGACTAATGTGGAGAGAGCGAGATTGTTGAGGTGGATGAAGAGGATAATGTAAGATATATTAATTTGATGAAATCCTTCACTGCTGTGATCAGCCATGATCTCATTGAATGCCGGGACGGAGGTGTGGGGTTAAATTGCATCCTCCTCTTCCAATATCCCCTGTTAAATATCCTTCTTTCTCTCTCAGTCACCCTGTCAGTCTATGTCTCTCTGTTTCTCTTTTTCTGTCTCTCTCTCTGTCTCTATCGGACAGTGTAGAGTGAGATTCACTCTGTATCCACCCCATGATGTTCCTGTCCTGGGACTGTTGGATGGGACAGTGTAGAAGGAGCATTACTCTGTATCTAATCCATGCTGTACCTGTCTGGGGAATGTTGATGGGAGAGTGGAAACAGAGAGGTGTGGGACCAGGGTCCTCATGGGGAGGACTTAATGGTGCCTCCTAATTGACCAGTTAGCAATATTGTTGCTCCAGGGATGAAAGGGACATTGGCTGAGTGGATACGACATTGGCTGAGAGAGTGGACAATGGTTGTTTCAGACTGGAGGGAGGTATACAGTGGAGGTTTATATTAGGACCACTGATCTTTTTGATATATACTAATGACTTGGACTTGTGTTTGCAGGGCATAACTTCAATGTTTGCCAATGTTTGTGTCATCTGCAATGTAATAAACCGGGAAGGGACTAGTAGCAGACTTCAGGAGGAGAGAGGCAGTCTGGTGAAATGGAACACACAAGAACAAATGAATTAGGAGCAGGAGTAGGCCATTCGGCCCCTCGAGCCTGCTCTGCCATTCAATGGCTGATCTGATTGTGAACTCAACTCCACTTTCCTGTCTGTGTCCCATAACCCTTGACTCCCTAATTGATCAAAAATCTATCGAACTCAGCCTTGAATATATTCAATGATCCAGCCTCCACTGGTCTCTGGGGAAGAGAATTCCACAGACTGACCCCCCTCTGAGAGAAACACATTTCTCCTCATCTCAGTTTTAAATGGGACGTCCCTAATTTTTAAACTGTGTCCCCTAGTTCTAGTCTCCCCAACAAGGGGAAACATCCTCTCAGCATCCACCCTGTCCAGTCCCCTCGGGACCTGAGATGTTTCACTCAGATCACCTCTCATTCTTCTAAACTCCAGTGGGTATAGACCCAACCTGTTCAACCTTTCTTCATAAGATAACCCCTTCATCCCAGGAATCAGCCCAGTGAACCTTCTCTGAACTACTTCGAATGCAATTATATAATTTCTTCAGTCAGGAGACCAAAAGTGTCCACAATCCTGCAGACGTCATCTAACTTATGCCCTGTACAGCTGTAACAACACTTCCCTACTTTGATATTCTATTCACCTTGCAATAAACAACAACATTCCATTTGTCTTCCTAATCACTCGCTGTAGCTACACGGTAACATTTTGTGATTCATGTACCAGGACACCCAGATCCCTCTGTACCGTACAGTTCTGCAGTCTCTCTCCATTTCAATAATATACTGATTTTTATTCTTCCTGCTAAAGTGGACAAGCTCACATTTTCCCACATTGTACTCCATCTGCAAATTATTTGCTCACTCACTTAACCTCTGGAAATCTCTTTGTAGACACTTTATGTCCTCTTGACAGCTTACTATCCAACCTATCATTGGACAGACACAGGGCAGGTTAACTTCAATGCTGAGAAATGTGAAGTGATGCATTTTGGAAGGAAGACTGAGTGATATAAACTAAATGGTACAATGTTAGAATGGGTGACAGGACAGAGAGATCTGGGATTTCATCAATGTTCCCTGTTCTACCCAAAAGATTCAATTTGGAGCTTGGAATCTGAGAGTTGAATTTAGCTTCATCCTGAAAAGTGTTAGCAAACGTGTTGGGAAATGTGTCAAAAGCTGTTTCCATTCAGACATTCCTGCATTGTGGAAGTGTGAGCGATCTTTGCAGAGACAGGAAATAGAGTTGTTTGAATGGACCTGCAGGTTTTGGTTGATGCAATAAGGTGAGAATTTGAATTGTGTCCCTTCCAGATACACAGAATTGAAGGTATTTACAGAACACCACATGAAGTAGTTTACCAATGTCTGACAAACTTCAAAGACTTCAAACACATGGAAGAAGAGGAGAAGGGAACAATATACAAAACCTCAGTCAGTCAGACAACAGCAGGAGGAAAATGAATCTCTTTTTATGGGTTTTAATTTGAAGGCCTGAGCTGATGATTGAAAAAGTAGGAGTTCAAATCCCACGCTGGGCTGTTGTGAATTTGAATTTTGTTTTTTCTAAAAATAAACATAAATCTGGAATTAAAAAACCTCTGGGATGGAATGATTCACTCCTGTCTACTAGTGCAAAGCCCGTGTGTGTCTCAGTTTTGCTGTATTTATTAACGATTTAAGATGATGTGGTAGAATGCAACATACCCAAGTTTACCAATGACACAAAAATAGGCAGCATTGTAAGCAGTGTAGCTGGAAGCAGAACAATGCAAAGAGATATCTGAAGTGAATGGTTAAAACTGTGGTAGATAGATTTCAATGTCAGTAAAAAAGACTAGAACAGAGTATTTTATAAATGGTGAAAAGATAGAAACACTGGAGGTTCAAAGAGACTTGAGGGGTCCGTGTCCATTTGAGTGCAGTGCAGATTTACCAGAATGATAACTGGACTCCAAGGGTTAAATTACAAGGTGATATGACACAAACTGGGAATAATTCCCTGGAATTTAGGAGGATCAAGGTGATTTGATCAAAGATGTTGAGATATTAAGGGGAACTGATGGGGTAGTTTGCGAGAAACTATTTCGGCAGCTTTGGAATATATGAACAGGAGTGGGCCATTCAGCCCATCTAGCCTGCTCCGCCATTCAAGACGATCATGGCTGATCATCCACTTCAATGTGTTTTTCCCAGACTATCCTCATATCCCTTTATGTCATTGGTATTCAGCAATCTGTCAATCTCTGCTTTAAACATACTCAATGACTGAGCTTCCACAGCCCTCTGGGATAGAGAATTCCTAAGATTCACAACCCTCTGAGTAATGACATTTCTCCTCATCTCTGTCCCAAGTGGCTTCCCCCTTATTTTGATATTGTGTCCCCTGGTTCTAGACTCCTCAACCAGGAGAAACATCTTACCTGCATCTACCCTGTCTATCTGTAACGTTACCCCAGGGTCTCCACACAGCCTGTCTCCCCGTCCCCCTGCTTCTAAAGTGTCTCGGGGTCTCCTGGCACTTTCTATCTCTCTGCTTCTGTCTCTATCCCTCACTATCTCTCTGTTCTCTCTCCATTTCTATCTCTCCCTATCTCTCTGTTACTCTACCTCTGTTCCTCTCTCTCTGTCTATCACTCTCTCCCACCATGTTGGTTATCATTGGGGGTTGAGTTAAATCACAGACAAAATAAACACTTCACCTGTCTGCCCCGGAATAAATAGCAAAATTTGTGGATATTTTATGTCTGTATTCAGACAATATAGACAGGAGTGTATATTATATGATGGGATGCTGCAAATCGATTTACACTAGTACTGTCGGAAAAACAACTTAAAAAGAATTATTCACAAGTCTAGTCCAACTTAACGAAAGATTTGACCCGATAAGGTAATAAATGCCAAAAGTCTGGAGTTTTTTGGAGTACGTTAAGCTTTACTCTGTCTGGCTTTCAGAAATTAAACATTACACATGCACTGCAAGATTAAAGATTACACAGAATTTTGGAAGGACTAACAAGGCTAGGGAATATCCAATGAATGGTAGGATCATAGGAAGTACCGAGTGTCAGAGGGATCTTGGTGTACTTGTCCATAGATCACTGAAGGCTGCAGTGCGGGTAGACAAGGTGGTTAGGAAGGTATATGGGATACTTGCCTTTATTAGTTGAGGCATAGAATATAAGAACAGGGAGGTTATGATGGAGCAATATAAAACACTGGTTAGGCCACAGCTGGAGTACTGTGTACAGTTCTGGGCACCACACTATAGGAAGGATGTGATTGCACTGGAGAGGATGCAGAGGAGATTGACCAGGATGTTGCCTGGGCTGGAGCATTTCAGCTATGAAGAGAGACTGAAAAGGCTGGAGTTGTTTTCCTCAGAGCAGAGAAGGCTGAGGAGGGACCTGATTGAGGGGTGTACAAAATTATGAGGGGCATTGATAGGTTAGATAGGAAGAAACTTTTTCCCTTAGCGGAGGGGTCAATAACCAGGGGGCATAGATTGAAGGCAAGGGACAGGAGGTTTAGAGGGGATTTGAGGAAAAGATTTTTCACCCGGAAGGTTATTGGATGATTTGATGAAGGTTGACAAAATAATAAGGGAAACTGATAGGGTGGACTGAGAGTAAATATTCCCTTTGGCTGCGGAGTCAGGAACTTGGGGCATAGTCTAAAAATATAAACAGTGGCCACTTTGACTTCATCCCATTGTGTCGTATGTACATTCTCACATATAGCAGGTATAGCAGCACATATATAACAGGATAACAGGTATAACTGTAGTTATAGTATTCAGCTGAAAATTGATCAGTTACATTGTTATTTCAGTCCATATTTACAGTACACACGGTACCTTACTGTTGTAATAAAGTCATATAGTGTCTATTCATCCCACTGGGGCAAAATGTCACTGGCTCAACATTCTCACCAAATACTAAAGCATTCCACAATGCAAGACTCACAAATTCAACACAAGTTTCCTTTTCTGAGTCTCGCTGGTCTGTTCTGATTCTCTGAGGGATTACTGATGCTTATCCTCCACATGAGCAGTCGTCCTAATCCCGTGTGCCTGTCCTGCTCCCAAACCCGGCATCCACTTACATTAAGGCAAGTGATACAGGAGCGTCTCAGTGACTGAGGCAGGTGAGTCTTGAGGCTGAGCCGGGCAGAGTGAGTGACGCGGGTTAATCCGACACTCCAGGGAATGTTAAAACGGAGCTTTACTCTGTATCTAACCTGTGCTGTACCTTCTCTGAGAGTGTTTGATGGGGCAGTGCAGACGAGGAAAGTTATTCCTTACCCATTTTAAATATGGAGAAGTGAAGATTCATGAGATTGTTTTAAATGTGATGAGGGTTTCTGCCTCTACCATCCTTTCGAGTCATCGAGAGATACAGCACTTATACAGGCCCTTCGGCCCACCCAGTCTGTGCCGGCCATCAACCACCCATTTTATACTAATCCTTTCAGGCAGTGAGTTCCAGACACCCACCAGCCACTGGGTGAAGAAACTATTGATGTGTTTCGTTCTGTTAAGTTTGATGTCAATGTTTCCCCAGGATGTTGACGCTGGGTGATTCAGTGATGGGATAATGCTTTGAATGCCAAGGGGAGGTGGTTGGATTCTCTCTTGTTGCAGATGCTCATTGCCTGGCACTTGTGTGACGTGAATGTTACTTCCCACTGGTCGGCCCAAGCCTGAATGTTGTCCGGGTCTTGGTGCATGTGGCTATGGATTGCTTCATTATCTGAGGCAAAATACTGTGGATGCTGGAAATCTGGAAAGCATCGAGCTGAATCACTAACTCTGTTTCTCTCTCCACAGATGCTGCTTGACCTGCTCAGTATTTCCAGTATTTTCTCCTGGGATCTCAGCTGAAGATGGTTGAGCCTCGGACACTACCCTGATGAACTCCTGCAGTGATGTCCTGGGACTGAGATGATTGACCTCCAACAACCACAACCATCTTCCTTTGTGCTCGGTATGACTCCAACCAGCGGATTCCCACTGACTTCAGTTTTACTCGGGCTCCTCGATGTCACACTCGGTCAAACGCTGCCTTGATGTTAAGGTCAGTCTCTCTTCCCAGTAGCAGACAGGAGTGAATCGTTCCCTTTGACCCGTTGTACACTGAACAAGCTGTGTTTCTTCACAGCCTGATACAGGACTGTACACGGCCGATTAATGTAGCCCATCAAACACTCCCAGAGCAGCTTCAGCACAGCTTAGGAACAGAGTAAAGTTCCTTCAACATTCTCTCTCTGTCTCTCCCTCCTGCTATCTCTGACACGAGGAGAGAGACAGAGGGAGAGAGGGTTAGATATGCAGAAAGAGGGAGTGCTGCGGAGAGGGACAAGGTTGGAGAGAGAGAGATTGCGGGGTCGATTGAAAGGGAGAATGTAAGAGAAATTAATTTGATGTAATCCTTCACTGCTGTGTGCACAAACGTTTCAGAGCTAGGTATGGAGACAGATACATCGGGAGAGATCTCTGTCTCTCTCTCTGTCTCTCCATTTGTCTTTCCCTCTCTGTCTCTCCCACTCTCTCCATCTCTCTCCATCTCTCTCTGTCTCTCTCTCTGTCTCTCCATCTGTCTTTCCCTCTCTGTCTCGCCAACTCTCTCCTTCTCTCTCTGTCTGTCTCTCCATCTGTATTTCCCTCTCTGTCTCTCCCTCTCTCTCCTTCTCTTTCTGTCTCTGCCTCTCTCTCTGTCTCTATCTCTGTTCGTCCATCTGTCTTTCCCTCTCTGTCTCTCCCTCTCTCTCCTTCTATCTCTGTCTCTCTCTCTCTCTCCTTCTATCTCTCTCTCTCTCTCTCTATCCCTCCATCTGTCCTTCCCTCCCTGTCACTCCATCTCTCTCCTTCGCTCTCTGTCCCTCACTTTGTCCCTCCATCAGTCTTTCCCTCTCTGACACTCCCTCTCTCTCCTTCTATCTCTGTATCTCTCTCTGTCCCTCCATCTGTTTTTCCCTCTGTCAGACCCATTCTCCTTCTCTGTCTCTCCCTCTCTCTCACTCTGTCCCTCCATCCGTCTTTCCCTCCCTGTCACTCCCTCGCTCTCCTATCTCTATCTTTCTCTCTGCCTTTCCATCTGTATTTCCCTCCCTATCACTCCCTCTCACTCGTTCCATCTCTGCCTCTCTCCCTGTCCCTCCATCTGTCTTCCCACACCCCACCCATCACCCCATCTCTCTCCTTCTATCTCTGTCTCTATCTCTCTATCCCTCCATCTGACCTTCCCTCCCTGTCACTCCATTTCACTCCCTGTTTTTCTCTCTCTCTGTCCCTCCATCTGTCTTTCCCTCCCTGACACTCCCTCTCTCTCCTTCTCTCTCTGTCTCTCTCTCTGTCCCTCCATCTGTCTTTCCCTCTCTGTCTCTCCCGCTCTCTCCCCCTCTCCGACGCTCCCGCTCTTCTCTTCCATCTCTGCCTCTCTCTCTCTCTGTCTCTCCATCTGTCTTTCCCTCTCTGTCTCTCCCGTTCTCTCCTTCCATCTCTGCCTCTCTCTCTGTCTCTCTGTCCATCCATCTGTCTTTACCTCTATGTCTCTCCCTCTCTCTCCATCTATCTCTGTCTCTCTCTCTCTGTCTTTCCATATGTCTTTCCCTTCCTGTCACTCCCTCTCTCTCCTTCCATCTCTGCCTCTCTCTCTCTCTCTGTCCCTCCAACTGCCTTTCCCTCTCAGCCTCATCCACACTCTCCTTCTCTCTCTGTCTCTACCTCTCTCTCTGTCTCTCTGTCTCTCTGTCTATCTCTCTCTGTCCCTCCATCTGCCTTTCCCTCCCAGTCACTCCCTCTCTCTCCTTCTATCTCTTTGTCTCCCTCTGTCCCTCCATTTGTCTTTCCCTCTCTGTTGCTCCCTCTCTCTCCTTCTATCTCTGTCTCTCTCTCTGTTCCACCATTTGACTTTCCCTCTCTGTCACTCCCACTCTCCTTCTCTCTATCTCTCCCTCTCCCTCCTTCACTTTCTCACCGTCCCTCCATCTGTCTTTCCCCCCATGTCACTCCCTCTCTCTCCTTCTATCTCTGACCCTGTCTCTCTCCGTCCGTCTGTCCTTCCCTCCCTGTCTCTCCATCTCTCTCCTTCTCTCTCTGTCTCTCACTTTGTCCCTCCATCTGTCTTTCCCTCCCTGTCACTCCCTCTCTCTCCTTCTATCTCTGTCTTTCTCTCTGTCTCTCCATCTGTCTTTCCCTCCCCATCACTCCCTCTCTCTCCTTCCATCTCTGTCTCTCCATCTGTCTTTCCCTCCCTGTCACTCCCTCTCTCTCCTTCCATCTCTGCCTCTCTCTGTTTCTCTGTCTCTCCAACTGCCTTTCCCTCTCTGTTTCTCCCAATCTCTCCTTCTCTCTCTGTCTCTGCCTCTCTCTCTGTCTCTCTCTCTGTCCCTCCATCTGTCTTTCCCTCTCTGTCTCACCCTCTCTCTCCTTCTATCTCTGTCTCTCTCTCTCAATCCCTCCATCTGTCCATCTGTCCTTCCCTCCCTGACACTCCCTCTCTCTCCATCTCTCTCCGTCTCTCTCTTGGTCTCTCCATCTGTCTTCCCACCCACCCCCATCACTCCATCTCTCTCCTTCTATCTCTGTCTCTCTCTCTCTCTATCCCTCCATCTGTCCTTCCTTCACTGTCACTCCATCTCTCTCCTCTCTCTGTCTCTCACTCTGTCCCTCCATCTGTCTTTCCCTCTCTGTCACTCCCTCCCTCTCCTTCTATCTCTGTCTCTCTCTCTGCTATCACTGACACTGGGAGAGAGACAGAGGGACGGAGGGTTAGATATGAAGGCGTAGAGAGGGACAAACTTGGAGAGAGAGAGAGAATGTTGAGTTGGATGAAGAGGATAATGTAAGATATATTAATTTGATTTAATCCTTCACTGCTGTGTACACAAACATATTTGAGATAGGTATGGAGAGAAAACGAACATCGGGACAGGGAGGAATGCAGATGAAGTTGGGGCCCAGGCGGACACTTTTGATGATCCAGAAGGAATAGCCTCCATTATAAATATTCAGCCAGCTATTCCACTGTGGGAGCCATCACACCCTCATGATATTTGTTGTGCAAATTTCTTGCTGGCATATTGGTTAATTTTTAAATCTGTGATTGATAGATTCTTGTTAACCAAAGGTATTAAGAGATAAGGGGCAAAGGCAGGATATATGGTGTAAGTTACATCACAGATCAGCCAAGATCACATTGGATGCCGGAACAGGATTGTGGGGTTAAATTGCATCCTCCTCTTCCAATATCCCCTGTTAAATATCCTTCTTTCTCTTTTAGTCACCCTGTCAGTCCATGTCTCTCTGTTTCTCTCTTTCTGTCTCTATCGGACAGTGTAGAGTGAGATTCACTCTGTATCCACCCCATGATGTTCCTGCCCTGGGAGTGTGTGATGGGACAGTGTAGAGGGAAATTTACTCTGTGTCAAACCCAACATTGTGCTTGGCTTGGGAATGTTTAATGGGACAGTGTAGCTGGAGATTTACTCTGTATCCCTGGAATTTTGAAGGCTCAGGTGTGATTTGATGATGGTTTTCAAGATAATAAGGGAAACTGATAGGGTGGACAGAGAGTAACAATTCCCACTGACTGCAGAGTCTAGAACATGGGGGCATAGTCTAAAAATATAAACCTAGTCTAAAAACCTTTCAGGAGTGAAATGAAGAAACACTTCAACACACCAGGTGTGGTATCAGTTTGAAACTCTCTTCCACAAACAGCAATTGATGCTGAGACACTTGTTAATTTTTAAATCTGAGTTTGATAGATTTTTGTTAACCAAAGGTATTAAGGGGCAAAGATAGGTACATGGAGTTAGATCACACATCAGCCATGAGCTCATTGAATGACAGAACAGGGTTGAGGGGCCAAATGGCCTCCTCCTCTTCCTCTGTCCTACGACAAATATCCTGCGATCACTCTCTGTGTCTTGGTCTCTGTCTCCCTCTTTGTCTCTCTGTCTGTCTGTCTGTCTGTCTCTCTCTCTCTCCTCTCATCTGTGGAAATCCACACACATCAGTCAGCCATTTTAGGTTCATTTTCAGTGGCCATTTTATGTTCCCACAACGCTGGGACATTTATCGCTGTCTATCCCAAACCATCTCTCTTTGTAGTCTATTTGTGTTCTCCTCACAGCTTATTGTCCCACCTAACCTAGTATCTCTCTCCTTTGCTCCGTCTCACTCACGCACTCTCCCCCGTCTCTCTCCCCCCCCATTTCTCTCTCCCCCCATTTCTCTCTTTCCCCCCCACCCCCCCGCAATCTCTCTTTAAGTGTCCTGTTATCACATCCTTTATTATAGATTCGACCATTTTCCCTATGACTGATGTTAGACGAACAGGTCTTTAGTTCCCCATTTTCTCCCTCCTTCCTTTTGTAAATAGTGGAGTTACATTTGCTACCTTCTAATCTGCCTCTCTCACTCTGCCTCTCTCACACTGCCTCTCTCACAATGCCTCTGTCCCTCGCTATCTGTCTTTCCCCCTCTCTCTCTCTCTATCTCTCCCTCTCTGTCTTTTTCCCTCTCTCGCTCCATCTCTCCCTCTCTCTCTCGACCTCTGTCCACGTCTCAATTTGTGCCTCCCTCACACCATCGCTCCCTCTCTCTCTGTCTCTCTCTATCTTTCTGTCTGCCTCTCTCTCTCTCTGCCTCTCTCTCTCTCTGTCTCTCTCTCTCTCTCTGCCTCTCTCTCTCTCTGTCTCTCTCTCTCTGCCTCTCTCTCTCTCTCTCTGTCACTCCCTCTCTCTCTTTCGCTGCCTCTGTCCACGTCTGAGTTTGTGTCGACTCCACACCATCTCTCCCTCCCTCTCTCCCTCCCTCTCTCCCTCCCTCTCTCTCTCTCTTTCTCCCTCTCTCCCTCCCTCTCTCCCTCCCTCTCTCTCTCTCTTTCTCCCTCTCTCACTCCCTCTCTCTCTCTGTCTCTATCTCAGAGTTACAGCTCAGATGATTAACCTCTTTATCCATGTGTTATGAACACGGGACTTTGTCTCTCTCCCATTTTCCAGGATGTTGCCAGGACTGGAGAATTGTAGCTATGAGGATAGGCAGGGGTTGTTGTCCTTGGAACAGAGAAGGCTGAGGGGAGATCTGATTGAAATGTACAAAATGTTGAGGGTCCTGGATGGAGTGGAGGTGAAGGGCAGAGAACCATAGCAGAAAGGTCAGTGACGAGGGGGCATAGATTTAAAGTGATTGGCAGAAAAATTAGAGGGGAGTTGAGGAAAATCTTTTTCACCCAGAGGGTCGCGATGGTCTGGAACTCACTGCCTGAAAGGGTAGTTGAGGCAGAGACCCTCAACTCATTCAGAAGGAGTCTGGATAGATACCTCAAGTGCGGTAAGCTGCAGTGCTCGGACCAAATGCTGGAAGGTGGGATTAGAATCGGTTGATCGTTTTTCGGCTGGCACAGAGAGGATGGGCCAAGTGGCCTCTTTCTGTGCCTTAAAATTTCTATGTTGCCCTCGCCAACTCTATTTTTCCCTCTGTTACCCTCTGAATCCCAGTCTCTCCCTCTCTGTTACCCTCTGAATCCCAGTCTCTCCCTCTCTGTTACCCTCTGAATCCCAGTCTTTCCTGCTCTGTTACCCTCTGAATCCCAGTCTCTCCCTCTCTGTTCCCCTCTGAATCCCAGTCTCTCCCTCTCTGTTACCCTCTGAATCCCAGACTCTCCCTCTCTGTTACCCTCTGAATCCCAGACTCTCCCTCTCTGTTACCCTCTGAATCCCAGTCTCTCCCTCTCTGTTCCCCTCTGAATCCCAGTCTCTCCCTCTCTGTTACCCTCTGAATCCCAGTCTCTCCCTCTCTGTTACCCTCTGAATCCCAGACTCTCCCTCTCTGTTACCCTCTGAATCCTAGACTCTCCCTCTCTGTTACCCTCTGAATCCCAGTCTCTCCCTCTCTGTTACCCTCTGAATCCCGGTCTCTCCCTCTCTGTTACCCTCTGAATCCTAGACTCTCCCTCTCTGTTACCCTCTGAATCCCAGTCTCTCCCTCTCTGTTACCCTCTGAATCCCAGTCTCTCCCTCTCTGTTACCCTCCCGATCCCAGTCTTTCCCGCTCTGTTACCCTCTGAATCCCAGACTCTCCCTCTCTGTTACCCTCTGAATCCCAGTCTCTCCCTCTCTGTTACCCTCTGAATCCCAGTCTCTCCCTCTCTGTTACCCTCTGAATCCCAGTCTCTCCCTCTCTGTTACCCTCTGAATCCCAGTCTCTCCCTCTCTGTTACCCTCTGAATCCCAGTCTCTCCCTCTATGTTACCCTCTGAATCCCAGACTCTCCCTCTCTGTTACCCTCTGAATCCCAGTCTCTCCCTCTCTGTTACCCTCTGAATCCCAGTCTCTCCCTCTCTGTTACCCTCTGAATCCCAGTCTCTCCATCTCTGTTACCCTCTGAATCCCAGTCTCTCCCTCTCTGTTACCCTCTGAATCCCAGTCTCTCCCTCTCCGTTACCCTCTGAATCCCAGCCGCTCCCTCTCTGTTACCCTCTGAATCCAAGTCTCTCCCTCTCTGTTACCCTCTGAATCCCAGACTCTCCCTCTCTGTTACCCTCTGAATCCCAGTCTCTCCCTCTCTGTCTCTCTCTCCCTCCCTCTCTGTTTCTTTCTCTCTCGCTGTCTCTCTTTGTCTCTCAGTGTCTCTCCCTCTCTCTCTCTCTGCCTCTGTCCACACCTCTGTCTCTCTCACACCATCTCGCCCTCCCTCTCTCAGTCTCTCCCTCTCTCTGTCTCTCCCTCTCTCTGCCTCTCCATCTCTCTCTCTCTCTCTCTCCTTTTACTTTGTCTCTCCCTATCTCCCTTTCTCACCCTCTGTCCATGACTCTGTTTACATCTCTCTCATTCTCTGTCTCTGCCTATCTCTCTCTCTCTCTCTCTCTGTCTCAGTCCATGACTCCATTTGTGGCTCCCTTACACCATCTCTCCCACTCTCTCTGTCTCTCTCTCTGTCCGTCCATCTGTCTTTCCCTCCCTGTCACTCCATCTCTCTCCTTCTCTCTCTGTCTCTCACTTTGTCCCTGTATCTGGCTTTCCCTTCCTGACACTCCCTCTCTCTCCTTCGCTTTCTGTCTCTGCCACTCTCTCTGTCTCCCTCTCTGTCTCTCCGTCTCACTCCTTCTATCTCTGTCACTCCCGCTCTCTCTCTGTCTCTCGCTCTGTCCAACCATCTGTCTTTCCTTCTCTGTCTCTCCGTCTCTCTCCTTCTATCTGTCTCTCCATCTGTCTTTCCCTCTCTGTCTCTCCCTCTCTCTCCTTCTCTCTCTGCCTCTCTCTCTGTCTCTCTCTCTGTCCCTCCATCTGTCTTTCACTCTCTGTCACTCCCTCTCTCTCCTTCCATCTCTGTCTCTCTCTCTGTTCCTCCATCTGTCTTCCCCCCGCGTCACTCCCTCTCTCTCCTTCTATCTCTTTCTCTGTCTCTCTGTCTGTCCCTCAGTCTGTCTTTCCCTCTCTGTCACTCCCTCACTCTCCTATCTCTGTCTCTCTCTCTCTATCCCTCCATCTGTCCTTCCCTCCCTGTGACTCCATTTCTCTCCCTGTCTCTCTCTCTGTCACTCCATCTGTCTTTCCCTCTCTGTCTCTCCACACTCTCCTTCTATCTCTGTCTCTCTCACTCTCTGTCTTTCCATCTGTCTTTCCCTCCCTGTCACTCCCTCTCTCTCCTTCCATCGCTGCCTCTCTCTCTCTCTGTCTCTCCAACTGCCTTTCCCTCTCTGTCTCTCCCACCCTCTCCTTCTCTCTCAGTCTCTGCCTCTCTCTATCCCTCCATCTGTCCTTCCCTCCCTGTCACTCCATCTCTCTCCTCTCTCTCTCTCTGTCCCTCCATCTGCCTTCCACCCCCCATCACTCCCTCTCTCTCTGTCTCTCTCTGTCTGTCTCTCTGTCCGTCCATCTGTCTTTCCCTCCCTGTCTCTCCCTCTCTCTCCTTCTACCACTGTCTCCCACTCTCTGTCTTTCCATCTGTCATTCCCTCCCTGTCACTCCCTCTCTCTCCTTCCATCTCTGCCCCTCTCTCTCTGTCTCCAACTGCCTTTCCCTCTGTGTCTCTCCCAATCTCTCCTTCTCTCTCTGTATCTGCCTCTCTCTGTCTCTCTCTCTATCCCTCCATCTGTCTTTCCCTCTCTGTCTCTCTCTCTCTATCTCTCCATCTCTCTTTCCCTCCCAGTCACTCCCTCTCTCTCCTTCAATCTCTGTCTCTCCCTCTCTCTCCTTCTATCACTGTCTCTCCATCTGTCTCTCCATCTGTCTTTCCCTCCCCATCACTCCCTCTCTCTACTTCCATCTCTGCCTCTCTCTCTGTCTCTCTCTCTGTCCCTCCATCTGTCTTTGCCTCTCTGTCTCTCCCTCTCTCTCCTTCTCTCTCTGTCTCTCTCTCTCTATCTCTCCATCTCTCTTTCCCTCCCAGTCACTCCCTCTCTCTCCTTCAATCTCTGTCTCTCCCTCTCTCTCCTTCTATCACTGTCTCTCCCTCTCTGTCTTTCCATCTGTCTTTCCCTCCTTGTCACTCCCCCTCTCTCCTTCCATCTCTGCCCCTCTCTCTTTCTCTCTGTCTCTCCAACTGTCTTTCCCTCTCTGTCTCTCCCTCTCTCTCCTTCTGTCTCTGTCTCTGTCTCTCTCTCCATCCCTCCATCTGTCCATCGGTCCTTCCCTTCCTGTCACTCCATCTCTCTCCTTCTATCTCTGTCTCTCTCTCTCTCTATCCCTCCATCTGTCCTTCCTTTACTGTCACTCCATCTCTCTCCTCTCTCTGTCTCTCACTCTGTCCCTCCATCTGTCTTTCCCTCCTTGTCACTCCCCCTCTCTCCTTCCATCTCTGCCCCTCTCTCTTTCTCTCTGTCTCTCCAACTGCCTTTCCCCCTCTGTCTCTCCCAATCTCTCCTTCTCTCTCTCTCTCTGTCTCTCTCTCTGTCTCTCTCTCTGTCCCTCCATCTGTCTTTCCCTCTCTGTCTCTCCCTCTCTCTCCTTCTGTCTCTTTCTCTCTCTCTCTCCATCCCTCCATCTGTCCATCGGTCCTTCCCTTCCTGTCACTCCATCTCTCTCCTCTCTCTGTCTCTCTCTTGGTCTCTCCATCTGTCTTCCCACATACCCCCATCACTCCATCTCTCTCCTTCTCTCTCTGTCTCTCTCTCTCTCTATCCCTCCATCTGTCCTTCCTTCACTGTCACTCCATCTCTCTCCTCTCTCTGTCTCTCACTCTGTCCCTCCATCTGTCTTTCCCTCTCTGTCACTCCCTCCCTCTCCTTCTCACTCTGTCTCTCTCTCTGCTATCACTGACACTGGGAGAGAGACAGAGGGACGGAGGGTTAGATATGAAGGCATAGAGAGGGCCCTAGAGAGGGACAAACTTGGAGAGAGAGCGAGATTGTTGAGTTGGATGAACAGGATAATGTAAGATTTATTAACTTGATTTAATCCTTCACTGCTGTGTACACAAATATATTTGAGATCGATATGGAGAAAAAAAAAACATCGGGAGAGGGAGGAATGCAGATGAAGTTGGGGCCCAGGCAGACACTTTTGATGATCCAGAAGGAATAGCCTCCATTTTAAATATTAAGCCAGCTATTCCACTGTGGGAACCATCTCTTCTTTTTTTTCTTTTGGGCCTCCTTATCTCGAGAGACAATGGATACGCGCCTGGAGGTGGTCAGTGGTTTGTGAAGCAGCGCCTGGAGTGGCTATAAAGGCCAATTCTGGAGTAACAGGCTCTTCCACAGGTGCTGCAGAGAAATTTGTTTGTTGGGGCTGTTGCACAGTTGGCTCTCCCCTTGCGCCTCTGTCTTTTTTCCTGCCAACTACTAAGTCTCTTCGACTCGCCACAATTTAGCCCTGTCTTTATGGCTGCCCGCCAGCTCTGGCGAATGCTGGCAACTGACTCCCACGACTTGTGATCAATGTCACACGATTTCATGTCGCGTTTGCAGACGTCTTTATAACGGAGACATGGACGGCCGGTGGGTCTGATACCAGTGGCGAGCTCGCTGTACAATGTGTCTTTGGGGATCCTGCCATCTTCCATGCGGCTCACATGGCCAAGCCATCTCAAGCGCCGCTGACTCAGTAGTGTGTATAAGCTGGGGATGTTGGCCGCTTCAAGGACTTCTGTGTTGGAGATATAGTCCTGCCACCTAATGCCAAGTATTCTCCGAAGGCAGCGAAGATGGAATGAATTGAGACGTCGCTCTTGGCTGGCATACGTTGTCCAGGCCTCGCTGCCGTAGAGCAAGGTGCTGAGGACACAGGCCTGATACACTCGGACTTTTGTGTTCCGTGTCAGTGCGCCATTTTCCCACACTCTCTTGGCCAGTCTGAACATAGCAGTGGAAGCCTTACCCATGCGCTTGTTGATTTCTGCATCTAGAGACAGGTTACTGGTGATAGTTGAGCCTAGGTAGGTGAACTCTTGAACCACTTCCAGAGCGTGGTCGCCAATATTGATGGATGGAGCATTTCTGACATCCTGCCCCATGATGTTCGTTTTCTTGAGGCTGATGGTTAGGCCAAATTCATTGCAGGCAGACGCAAACCTGTCGATGAGACTCTGCAGGCATTCTTCAGTGTGAGATGTTAAAGCAGCATCGTCAGCAAAGAGGAGTTCTCTGATGAGGACTTTCCGTACTTTGGACTTCGCTCTTAGACGGGCAAGGTTGAACAACCTGCCCCCTGATCTTGTGTGGAGGAAAATTCCTTCTTCAGAGGATTTGAACGCATGTGAAAGCAGCAGGGAGAAGAAAATCCCAAAAAGTGTGGGTGCGAGAACACAGCCCTGTTTCACACCACTCAGGATAGGAAAGGGCTCTGATGAGGAGCCACCATGTTGAATTGTGCCTTTCATATTGTCATGGAATGAGGTGATGATACTTAGTAGCTTTGGTGGACATCCGATCTTTTCTAGTAGTCTGAAGAGACCACGTCTGCTGACGAGGTCAAAGGCTTTGGTGAGATCAATGAAAGCAATGTAGAGGGGCATCTGTTGTTCACGGCATTTCTCCTGTATCTGACGAAGGGAGAACAGCATGTCAATAGTCGATCTCTCTGCACGAAAGCCACACTGTGCCTCAGGGTAGACGCGCTCGGCCAGCTTCTGGAGCCTGTTCAGAGCGACTCGAGCAAAGACTTTCCCCACTATGCTGAGCAGGGAGATTCCACGGTAGTTGTTACAGTCACCGCGGTCACCTTTGTTTTTATAGAGGGTGATGATGTTGGCATCGCGCATGTCCTGGGGTACTGCTCCCTCGTCCCAGCACAGGCATAGCAGTTCATGTAGTGCTGAGAGTATAGCAGGCTTGGCACTCTTGATTATTTCAGGGGTAATACTGTCCTTCCCAGGGGCTTTTCCGCTGGCTAGGGAATCAATGGCATCACTGAGTTCCGATTTGGTTGGCTGTATGTCCAGCTCATCCATGACTGGGAACCATCACACCCTCATGATATTGTTTGTGGAAATTTCATGCTGGCTTATTGGTCAATTTTTAAACCGGGGATTGATAGATTCTTGTTAACCAAAGGTATTAAGAGATAAGGGGCAAAGGTGGGATATATGGTGTTAGTTAGATCACAGATCAGCCCTGATCTCACTGAATGCTGGAACAGGGTCGAGGGGTTAAATTGCCTCCTCATCTTCCTATGTCTGATGTTAAATATCCTTCTTTCACTCACAGACACCCTGAATGTCTGTGTCTCCCTCTATTTCTCTCATTCTCTCTCTCTCTCTGTCTGTTTCAGACAGTGTCGAGTGAGATTCACTCTGTATCCACCCCATGATGTTCCTGTCCTGGGAGTGTTAGATGGGACAGTGTAGAAGGAGCATTACTCTGTATCTAATCCATGCTGTCCCTGTCTGAGGAATGTTGATGGGAGAGTGGAAACAGAGAGGTCTGGGACCAGGGTCCTCATGGGGAGGACTTAATGGTGCCTCCCAATTGACCAGTTAGCAATGTTGGTGCTCCAGGGATGAAAGGGACATTGGCTGAGTGGATACGATATTGACTGAGAGAGTGGACAATGGTTGTTTCAGACTGGAGGGTGGTATACAGTGGAGGTTTATATTAGGATCACTGATCTTTTTGATATATACTAATGACTTGGACTTGTGTTTACAGGGCATAACTTCAATGTTTGCCAATGTTTGTGTCATCTGCAATGTAATAAAAGGGAAGGGACCAGTAGCAGACTTCAGGAGGAGAGAGGCAGTCTGGTGAAATGGAACACACAAGAACAAATGAATTAGGAGCAGGAGTAGGCCATTCGGCCCCTCGAGCCTGCTCTGCCATTCAATGGCTGATCTGATTGTGAACTCAACTCCACTTTCCTGTCTGTGTCCCATAACCCTTGACTCACTAATTGATCTAAAATCTATCTAACTCAGAATTGAATATATTCAATGATCCAGCCTCCCCTGGTCTCTGGGGAAGAGAATTCCACAGACTGACCCTTCCTCTGAGAGAAACACATTTCTCCTCATCTCAGTTTTAAATGGGATGTCCCTAATTTTTAAACTGTGTCCCCTCGTTCTAGTCTCCCCAACAAGGGGAAACATCCTCTCAGCATCCACCCTGTCCAGTCCCCTCGGGACCTGAGATGTTTCACTCAGATCACCTCTCATTCTTCTAAACTCCAGTGGGTACAGACCCAACCTGTTCAACCTTTCCTCATAAGATAACCCCTTCATCCCAGGAATCAGCCCAGTGAACCTTCTCTGAACTACTTCGAATGCAATTATAGAATTTCTTCAGTAAGGAGACCAAAAGTGTCCACAATCCTGCAGACGTCGTCTAACTTATGCCCTGTACAGCTGTAACAACACTTCCCTACTTTGATATTCTCTTCACCTTGCAATAAACAACAATATTCCATTTGCCTTCCTAATCACTCGCTGTAGCTACACGGTAACATTTTGTGATTCATGTACCAGGACACCCAGATCCCTCTGTACCGTACAGTTCTGCAGTCTCTCTCCATTTCAATAATATACTGATTTTTATTCTTCCTGCTAAAGTGGACAAGCTCACATTTTCCCACATTGTACTCCATCTGACAATTTTTTGCTCACTCACTTAAACTATGGAAATCTCTTTGTACACTTTATGTCCTCTTGACAGCTGGTGAAATGGTCAGACACATAGCAGGTTAACTTCAATGCTGAGAAATGTGAAGTGATGCATTTTGGAAGGAAGGCTGAGGAGAAGCGATATAAACTAAATGGTACAATGTTAAAATGGGTGCAGGGGCAGAGAGATCTGGGATTTCATTTGTGTCACTTTTTACACCTAAAAGATTCAATTTGGGGCTTGCCATCTTGTCAGTTGAATTTAGCTTCATCCTGAAAAGTGTTAGCAAACGTGTTGGGAAATGTGTCAAAAGCTGTTTCCATTCAGACATTCCTGCATTGTGGAAGTGTGAGCTATCTTTGCAGAGACAGGAAATAGAGTTGTTTGAATGGACCTGCAGGTTTTAGTTGACGCAATAAGGTGAGAATTTGAATTGTGTCCCTTCCAGATACACAGAATTGAAGGTATTTACAGAACACCACATGAAGTAGTTTACCAATGTCTGACAAACTTCAAAGACTTCAAACACATGGAAGAAGAGGAGAAGGGAACAATATACAAAACCTCAGTCAGTCAGACAACAGCAGGAGGAAAATGAATCTCTTTTTATGGGTTTTAATTTGAAGGCCTGAGCTGATCATTGAAAAAGTAGGAGTTCAAATCCCACACAGGGCTGTTGTGAATTTGAATTTTTTTTTAAACATTAATGTGGAGTTAAACAGCCTCGAGGTTGGAATGATTCACTCCTGTCTTCTAGTGCAAAGCCCGTGTGTGTCTCAGTTTTGCTGTATTTATTAATGATTTAAGATGATGAAGATAGATGAAGTAGGGCGGCACAGTGGCGCAGTGGTTAGCACCGCAGCCTCACAGCTGCAGGGACCCGGGTTCGATTCCAGGTACTGCCTGTGTGGAGTTTGCAAGTTCTCCCTGTGTCTGCGTGGGTTTTCTCCGGGTGCTCCGGTTTCCTCCCACAAGCCAAAAGACTTGCAGGTTGATAGGTAAATTGGCCATTATAAATTGTCACTAGTGTAGGTAGGTGGTAGGGAAATATCGGGACAGGTGGGGATGTTTGGTAGGAATATGGGATTAGTGTAGGATTAGTATAAATGGGTGGTTGCTGTTCGGCACAGACTCGGTGGGCCGAAGGGCCTGTTTCAGTGCTGTATCTCTAATCTTAGAATGTAACATACCCAAGTTTACCAATGACACAAAAATAGGCAGCATTGTAAGCAGTGTAACCGGAAGCAGAACATTACAAAGAGATATTAATATCTTAAATAAATGGGCAAAACTGTGGTCGTTAGATTTCCATGTCAGTAAAAAAAGACTAGAACAGAGTACTTTATAACTGGTGAAAAGATAGAAACACTGGAGGTTCAAAGAGACTTTGGGGGGTCCATGTCCATTTGAGTGCAGTGTAGATTTACCAGAATGATAACTGGACTCCAAGGGTTAAATTACGAGGTGATATTACACAAACTAGGTATTTATTGCCTGGAATTTAGGAGGATCAAGGTGATTTGTTCGAAGGTGTTGAGATATTTAGGGGAACTGATGGGGTAGTTTGGGAGAAACTATTTCAGCAGCTTGGGAACAAAGGAACAGGAGTAGGCCATTCAGCCCATCGAGCCTGCTCTGCCATTCAATACGATCCTGGCTGATCATCCACTTCAATGCCTTTTTCCCAGCCTGAGTTTCCACAGCCCACTGGAGTAGAGAATTCCAAAGATTCACAACCCTCTGAGCAAAGACATTTCTCCTCATCTCTGTCCCAAGTGGCTTCCCCCTGATTTTGAAATTGTGTCCCCTGGTTCTAGACTCCCGAACCAAAGGAGACATCTTACCTGCATCTAACCTGTCTATCCCTTTAAGTATTTAGTATGTTTCAATAAGATCACCTCTCATTCTTCTAAAGTCCAATGAGTTTAGGCCCAACCTGTTCAACCATTCCTCATAAGACAACCCCTTCATCCCGGGAATCAGCCGAGTGAACCTTCTCTGAACTGGTTCCAATGCATCCAGGCCTGACCATTTATCCACTTTGAAAGTTGCCAAACACCTTAATATTTCCCTCTCACTCTGTTTATCCCATCCAATATTTCACACTCCTCCTCTTTAACTACAATATCTGCATCGTTCCCCCTCTTTTATAAAGATGGAGACAAAGTATTCATTAAGAACCATGCCCACATCTCCCACCTCCACACACACATTCCCTTTTTGGTCCCTAATACTCTATCCTTAATTATCCTCTTGCTCTTCATTTATTTATAAAACATCTTTGTGATTTCTTTGATTTAATGGTAATATTATTTTCCGGCCATTTCTTTGCTCTCCTAATTTGATTTTTAATTTCACCCTTGTACTTTCTCCACTCATCTCGGCCTCTGTGGTATTGAGCTCTCGGTATCCGACATAAGCTTCCCTCTTGTGCCTCATCGTACCCGGTTTGATCCTTGACATCCAAGGAGCTCTAGATTTCGGAGTACCACCCTGTTTGTCTTTGTGTGAACATATTTGACATATACCCACAAAACAGGACTGGGCCGATAATGGGGATTGTTACTGAGGTTGTGTTTGGGGATTTTTACTGACATCAGTGTGGATTTTAAAGTGTGTCTCCCCTTCCCTCACATCTAAAGTCTCTCAGTGTTGTTGTTGTGTGTTGACAGCTTTTCCAGTGTCCAGTCCCTTTCAACTTTTAATAAAATCTGTGGAACACAAAGAAATGTAAAGTTTCTCCCACAAGCTGTTTTGTCCTCCCTCTTTCACTGTCTTTCTCTGTCACTGCCCTATCTCTCTCTCTGTCTCTCTCAGGACTGGGCAGACACTGGGGATTGTTACTGAGGTTCTGTTGGTCATTTTTACTGACATCAGTGTGGATTGTAAAATCTGTCTGTGTCTGTGTGTGTCTGTGTGTCTGTGTGTGTGTGTGTCTCTGTCTGTCCCTTTATGTATGTGTCTGTGTGTGTCTGGATGTGTGTGTGTGAGAGAGAGAATATCAGGGTCACCTCGCTCCATCTCGATCTCTCCTTCTCTCTCTGTTTCTCCTTCTCTCTCCCTCTCTCAATCCGCCTCTCTCATAGAAACATAGACAATAGGAGCAGGAGCAGGCCATTCGGCCCTTTGGGCCTGCTCCGTCATTCAATAAAGATCATGACCGATGGTCTAATTCAGTACCCTGTTCCCACTTTCTCCCCATACCCCTTGATCCCTTTGACATTAAGAAATATATCTCTCTCCTCCATGAATATATTTAATGACTTGGCCTCCACTGCCTTCTGCGGTAGAGAATTCCACAGGTTCACCACCCTCTACCCCATCCATCTCTCCCCCTCTATCTCCGTCTCCACCCTCTATCTCCGTCTCCACCCTCTATCTCCGTCTCCACCCTCTATCTCCCTCTCCACCCTCTATCTCCCTCACACCCTCTATCTCCCTCTCCCCCTCTATCTCCCAATCCCCCTCTATCTCCCTCACCCGCTCACTCTCCCTCACCCCCCCTCTATCTCCCTCTCCCCCTCTATCTCCCTCTGCCCCTTTATCTCCCTCTCCCTCTCTATCTCACACATCTCCTCGATCTCACACATCCCCTCGATCTCACTCTTCCCCTCGATCTCACTCTCCCCCTCTATCTCACTCTCCCCCTCTATCTCACTCTTCCCCTCTATCTCACTCGTCTCCTCTATCTGTCTCTCCCTCCACTATCTCACACACCCCCAATATCTCCCTCTCCCCCTCTATCTCACTCTCCCCCTCTATCTGTCTCTCCCCCTCCATCTCCCTCTCTCCCTCTCCCACTCTCTCTCCCTCTCCCCCCTATCTCCCTCTCCCCCTCTATCTCCCACTCCCCCTCAATCTGTCTCTCGCCCTCTATCTCACACACCCCAAATATCTCCCTCTCCCCCTACATCTCCCTCTCCCCCCTCTGCCCCCTATATCTCCCTCTCCCCGTCTCTCTCCCTCTGCCCCTCTCTCTCCCTCTGCCCCTCTCTCTCCCTCTGCCCCTCTATCTCACTCCCCCCTCTATCTCACTCGTCCCCTCTATCTGTCTCTCCCCCCACTATCTCACATACCCCCAATATCTCCCTCTCCCCCTCTCTCTCCCTCTGACCCCCTATATCTCCATCACCCCGTCTCTCTCCCTCTGCCCGTCTCTCTCCCTCTGCCCGTCTCTCTCCCTCTGCCCCTCTATCTCACACACCCCCTCTATCTCACTCTGCCCCTCTATCTCACTCTGCCCCTCTATCTCACTCTCCCCCTCTATCTCACTCTCCCCCTCTATCTGTCTGTCTCTCCATCTATCTGTCTGTCTCTCTCCCTCTATCTGTCTCTCTCCATCTATCTGTCTCTCCCCCCTCTATCTCCCTCTCCCCCTCCTCCTGACACTCACTCTCTCTCCATCTACCTCTGTCTCTGCCACTCTCTCTGTCTCTCTCTCTGTCCCTCCTTCTGTCTTTCCCTCTCTATCTCTATGTCTTTCTCCTTCTATCTCTCTCTCTGTCGCTCTATCTTAATCTCTCTCTCTCTGCCCCTCCATCTGCCTTTTCCTCTCTGTCTCTCCCTCTCTCTCCTTCTATCTGTGTGTGTCTCTCTCTCTGTCTCTCCATCTGTCTTTCCCTTTCTGTCTCTCCCTCTCTCTCCATCTCTCTGTCTCTGCCTCTCTCTCTGTCCCTCCATCTGTCTTTCCCTCTCGGTCACTACCTCTCTCTCCTTCTATCTCTGTCTCGCTCTCTGTTCCTCCAAATGTCTTTCGCTCTCTGCCAATCCCTCTCTCCTTCTCTCTGTCTATCCCTCTCTCTCCTTCTCTCTCTCTCGGTCCCTCCATCTGTATCCACCCCCCACCACCTGTCACTCCCTCTCTCTCCTATCTATGTCTCTCGCTCTCTATCCCTCCATCTATCCTTCCCTCTCTGTCACTCCATCTCTCTCCTTCTCTCCCTTTCTCTCCCTTACTCTCTCTCTCTGTCTTTCCATCTGTCTTTCTCTCCCTGTCACTCCCTCTCTCTCCGTCAATCTCTGCCTCTCTCTATCTCTGTCTCTCCATCTGTCTTTCCCTCTCTATGTCTGTCCATCGATCTCCTCTCTCTCTCTGTCCCTCCATTTGTTGTTCCCTCTCTGTCACTTCCTCTCTCTCCTTCTATCTCTGCCTCTCACTCTCTGTCCCTCCATCTGTCTTTCCCTCTCTGTCTCTCCATCTCTCTCCTTCTATCTCTGTCTCTCCATCTGTCTTTCCCTTTCTATCACTCCGTCTCTCTCTCCTTCCATCTCTGCCTCTCTCTGTCTCTCCATCAGTCTTTCCCTTTCTGTCACTCCCTCTATGTCCTTCTATCTCTCTCTCTCTCTCTCTCTATCCCTCCATCAGTCCTTCCCTCCCTGTCACTCCATCACTCTCTCTGTCTCTCAGTCTGTCCCTCTATCTGTCTTAGCCTCCCTGACACTCCCTCTCTCTCCTTCTATCTCTGTATCTCTCTGTCTCTCCATCTGTTTTTTCCTCTAACCCCTCTCTCCTTCTCTGTCACTCCCTCTCTCTCCTTCTCTCTCACTCTGTCCCTCCATCCGTCTTTCCCTCCCTGTCACTCCCACTCTCTCCTATCTCTGTCTTTCTCTCTGTCTTTCCTTGTGAACTTCCCTCCCTATCACTCGTTCTATCCCTGCCTCTCTCCCTGTCCCTCCATCTGTCTTCCCACACCCCACCCATCACTCCGTCTCTCTCCTTCTATCTCTGTCTCTATCTCTCTATCCCTCCATCTGTCCTTCCCTCCCTGTGACTCCATTTCTCTCCCATTCTCTCTCTCTCTCTCTCTCTCTCTCTCTCTCTGTCCCACCATCTGTCTTTCCCTCTCTGTCTCTCCCTCTCTCTCCTTCCATCTCTGCCTCTCAGTCTCTCTGTCCATCCATCTGTCTTTACCTCTCTGTCTCTCCCTCTCTCTCCATCTATCTCTGTCTCTCTCTCTGTCTTTCCATCTGTCTTTCCCTTCCTGTCACTCCCTCTCTCTCCTTCCATCTCTGCCTCTCTCTCTCTGTCTCTCCAACTGCCTTTCCCTCTCTGTCTCATCCACACTCTCCTTCTCTCTCTGTCTCTCTGTCTCTCTCTCTCTGTCCCTCCATTTGTCTTTCCCTCTCAGTTGCTCCCTCTCTCTCCTTCTATCTCTGTCTCTCTCTCTGTTCCACCATTTGTCTTACCCTCTCTGTCACTCCCACTCTCCTCCTCTCTATCTCTCCCTCTCCCTCCTTCACTTTCTCACCGTCCCTCCATCTGTCTTTCCCCCCGTGTCACTCCCTCTCTCTCCTTCTATCTCTGACCCTCTCTCTCTCCGTCCGTCTGTCATTCCCTCCCTGTCTCTCCATCTCTCTCCTTTTATCTCTATCTCTCCATCTTTCTGTCCCTCTCTGTCTCTCCCTATCTCTCCTTCTCTCTCTGTCTCTCACTTTGTCCCTCTGTCTGTCTTTCCCTCCCTGTCACTCCCTCTCTCTCCTTCTATCGCTGTCTTTCTCTCTGTCTCTCCATCTGTCTTTCCCTCCCCATCACTCCCTCTCTCTCCTTCCATCTCTGTCTCTCCAACTGCCTTTCCCTCTCTGTTTCTCCCAATCTCTCCTTCTATCTCTGTCTCTCTCTCTCAATCCCTCCATCTGTCCATCTGTCCTTCCCTCCCTGACACTCCCTCTCTCTCCTTCTCTCCCTGTCCCTCCATCTGTCTTTCCCTCCCAGTCTCTCCCTCTCTCTCCTTCTATCACTGTCTCTCTCTCTCTGTCTTTCCATCTGTCTTTCCCTTCCTGACATTCCCTCTCCCTCCTTCCATCTCTGCCACTCTCTCTCTCGCTCTGTCTCTCCAACTGCCTTTCCCTCTCTGTCTCTCCCAATCTCTCCTTCTCTCTTTGTCTCTGCCTCGCTCTCTGTCCCTCCATCTGTCTTTCCCTCTCTGTCTCTCCCCTCTCTGCTTCCATCTCTGTCTCTCTCTCTCTATCTCTCCATCTCTCTTTCCCTCCCAGTCACTCCCTCTCACTCTTTCAATCTCTGTCTCCCCCTCTCTCTCCTTCTATCACTGTCTCTCTCACTGTCTTTCCATCTGTCCTTCCCTCCCTGTCACTCCCTCTCTCTCCTTCCATCTCTGCCTCTCTCTCTTTTTCTGTCTCTCCAACTGCCTTTCCCTCTCTGTCTCTCCCAATCTCTCCTTCTCTCTCTGTCTCTCTCTGTCAATCCCTCCATCTGTCCATCCGTCCTTCCCTGCCTGACACTCCATCTCTCTCCTTCTCTCTCTGTCTCTCTCTCTGTCCGTCCATCTGTCTTTCCCTCTCTGTCTCTCCCTCTCTCTCCTTCTATCTCTGTCTCTCTCTGTCAATCCCTCCATCTGTCCATCCGTCCTTCCCTGCCTGACACTCCATCTCTCTCCTTCTCTCTCTGTCTCTCTCTCTGTCCGTCCATCTGTCTTTCCCTCGCTGTCACTCCCTCTGTCTCCTTCCATCTCTGCCTCTCTCTCTCTATCTGTCTTTCCCTCTCTGTCTCTCCCTCTCTCTTCTTCTACCACTGTCTCTCTTTCTCTCTTTGAATCTGTCATTCCCTCCCTGTCACTCCCTCTCTCTCCTTCCATCTCTGCCCCTCTCTCTCTCTCTGTCTCCAACTGCCTTTCCCTCTCTGTCTCTCCCTCTCTCTCCTTCTATCTCTGTCTCTCTCTCTCTATCTCTCCATCTCTCTTTCCCTCCCAGTCACTCCCTCTCACTCTTTCAATCTCTGTCTCTCCCTCTCTCTCCTTCTATCACTGTCTCTCTCACTGTCTTTCCATCTGTCCTTGCCTCCCTGTCACTCCCTCTCTCTCCTTCCATCTCTGCCTCTCTCTCTTTCTCTGTCTCTCCAACTGCCTTTCCCTCTCTGTCTCTCCCTCTCTCTCCTTCTATCTCTTTCTCTCTCTGTCAATCCCTCCATCTGTCCATCCGTCCTTCCATGTCTGACACTCCCTCTCTCTCCTTCTCTCTCTGTCTCTCTCTCTGTCCATCCATCTGTCTTTCCCTCCCTGTCTCTCCCTCTGTCTCCTTCCATCTCTGCACCTCTCACTGCCTTCTGCGGTAGAGAATTCCACAGGTTCACCACCCTCTACCCCATCCATCTCTCCCCCTCTATCTCCGTCTCCACCCTCTATCTCCGTCTCCACCCTCTATCTCCGTCTCCACCCTCTATCTCCGTCTCCCCCTCTATCTCCGTCTCCACCCTCTATCTCCATCTACACCCTCTATCTCCCTCACACCCTCTATATCCCTCTCCCCCTCTATCTCCGTCTCCCCCTCTATCTCCGTCTCCACCCTCTATCTCCATCTACACCCTCTATCTCCCTCACACCCTCTATATCCCTCTCCCCCTCTATCTCCGTCTCCCCCTCTATCTCCGTCTCCACCCTCTATCTCCGTCTCCACCCTCTATCTCCGTCTCCACCCTCTATCTCCGTCTCCACCCTCTATCTCCGTCTCCCCCTCTATCTCCGTCTCCACCCTCTATCTCCATCTACACCCTCTATCTCCCTCACACCCTCTATATCCCTCTCCCCCTCTATCTCCGTCTCCCCCTCTATCTCCGTCTCCACCCTCTATCTCCGTCTCCACCCTCTATCTCCGTCTCCACCCTCTATCTCCCTCTCCCCCTCTATCTCCCAATTCCCCTCTATCTCAATCTTCCCCTCTATCTCAATCTTCCCCTCTATCTCACTCTTCCCCTATATCTCACTCTCCCTCTCTCTCTCACTCTCCCCCTCTATCTCACTCTCCCCCTCTATCTCACTCTCCCCCTCGATCTCCCTCTCCCTCTTTCTCTGTCTCTCTCACTGCCTCTCTCTCTACCTCTTCCTGTCTCTCTCTCTCTGTTTCTCTCACTCTTTGTGTCTCTCTGTCTGTTGCTCTCTCTCTGTCGCTCCTCTCTCTCTCTGTCCCTGACTCTGTTTGTGACTCTCTCACACCATTTCTCTCTCTCTGTCGCTCCTCTCTCTCTCTGTCCATGACTCTGTTTGTGTCTCTCTCACACCATTTCTCACTCTCTGCCTCTGTCTCTCTGCCTCTCCCTGTCTCTATCTCTCTCTCTGTGTCTCAGTTTCCCCAATCTCTCACCATAAGACAGTCCCGTCATCCCGGGAACAAGTCTGGTGAACCTTCATTGCACTCCCTCTCTGGCAATAATATCCTTCCTAAGGTAAGGGGACCAAAACTGCACACAGTACTCCAGTTGCGGTCTAACCAAGGTTCTATGTGATTGAAGCAAGACTTCACTACTCCTGTACTCAAATCCTCTTGTGATAAAGACTAACATCCCATTAGCCTTCTGAATTGCATTCTGTACCTGCATGTTAGTTTTCAGTGACTTATTGACGGGGACACCCAGGTCGCTTTGTACATCTACGCTTTCTAATCTCTTACCATTTAATAAATACTCAATTCCACCATCCCGGGTGTGATCAGATACTCTGTCCCTTCGTAAACCATTTCCTGTCCCTCCAACAGCTTGTGCCACTGCCCTATTTATCGGTGTGTTTTCCCCTTCTGATGATGTTGAATTTGTTAGTGGCTTTTCTCCTACTGAAGTTGTTGTATTTGTTAGGTTTTTTTATCCTTGGGAAGCTGTTCTTTTCCTGTTGAAATTGTTGCATTTGTTGGTGTTTTTTTCTCCTGTTGAGGTTGTTGTTGCATTTGTCGGTGTTTTTTCTCATGTTGAAGTTGTTGTTGCATTTGTTGGTGTTTTTCCTCCTGTTGAGGTTGTTGTTGCATTTGTCGGTGGTTTTTTCTCATGTTGAAGTTGTTGTTGCATTTGTTGGTGTTTTTTTCTCCTGTTGAGGTTGTTGTTGCATTTGTCGGTGGTTTTTTTTCTCCTGTTGAAGTTGTTGTTGCATTTGTTGGTGTTTTTTCTCCTGTTGAGGTTGTTGCAGAATTGATTTGAAAAACACGTTTGCTAACACTTTTCGGGATGAGAAGCTACATTCAACTGAACCCCAGGACCCGTTTCTCTGTCACGTTTAAAGCACTAACCTTGCATTAGTGAGGAGTCAGTCTCTGAAATAAATGTCCCAGTGCTGCTGTAACATAAAATGGCCACCGTGAACAAACCTAAAATGGCTGACTGATGTTCTGAGAGAGGAGGGAACGAGAGACAGACAGACAGAAAGAAAGACAATCTGTAACCTCATGGCCCGGCATATCCCCCACTCTACCATTACCATCAAGCCAGGAGACCAACCCCGGGTCAGTGAAGTGTGCAGGAGGGCATGCCAGGAGCAGCACCAGGCATACCTCAAAATGAGGTGTCAACCTGGTGAAGCTACAACCCAGGACTATCTGCGTGCCAAACTGCGTCAGCAGCATGCGATAGACAGAGCTAAGCGATCCCATAACCAACGGATCAGATCTAAGCTCTGCAATCCTCCCACATCCAGAGAAAAGGAGTGATCAGCATGAAGAGACTGCTGGAGATTTATGTTCCTGGTAATCTCTCCATCTCTATCTCTCCTTCCTCTGTCTTTTACTCTCTCAAGCCCTGTCTCACCTCTCTGTTCCTCTTTATCCATGTGTTACGAACACTGGACTTTGTCTTTCTCCATCTTCACTCTTCATCTCAACTTCTCCATCTGTTACCCTCTGAATTCCAGTCTCTCCCTCTCCGTTACCCTCTGAATCCCAGTCTCTCCCTCTCCATTACCCTCTGAATCACAGTCTCTCCCTCTCCGTTACCCTCTGAATCACAGTCTCTCCCTCTCTGTTACCCTCTGAATACCAGTCTCTCCCTCTCTGTTACCTTCTGAATCCCAGTCTCTCCCTCTCTGTTAGCCTCTGAATCCCAGTCTCTCCCTCTCCATTATCCTCTGAATCACAGTCTCTCCCTCTCCGTTATCCTCTGAATCCCAGTCTCTTCATCTCTGATACCCTCTGAATCCCAGTCTCTCCCTCTCTGATACCCTCTGAATCCCAGTCTCTCCCTCTCTGTTACCTTCTGAATCCCAGTCTCTCCCTCTCTGTTAGCCTCTGAATCCCAGTCTCTCCCTCTCCATTACCCTCTGAATCACAGTCTCTCCCTCTCCGTTATCCTCTGAATCCCAGTCTCTTCATCTCTGATACCCTCTGAATCCCAGTCTCTCCCTCTCTGATACCCTCTGAATCCCAGTCTCTCCCTCTCCGTTACCCTCTGAATCACAGACTCTCCCTGTCCGTTACCCTCTGAATCCCAGTCTCTCCCTCTCTGTTACCCTCTGAATCCAAGTCTCTCCCTCTCTGTTACCCTCTGAATCCCGGTCTCTCCCTCTCTGTTACCCTCTGAATCCCGGTCTCTCCCTCTCTGTTACCCTCTGAATCCCAGTCTCTCCCTCTCTGTCTCTCTCTCCCTCCCTCTCTGTTTCTTTCTCTCTCGCTGTCTCTCTCTGTCTCTCAGTGTCTCTCCCTCTCTCTCTCTGCCTCTGTCCATGCCTCTGTCTCTCTCACACCATCTCGCCCTCCCATTCTCTGTCTCTCCCTCTCTCTGCCTCTCCATCTCTCTCTCTCTCTCTACTTCTTTTACTTTGTCTCTCCCTATCTTTCTTTCTCACCCTCTGTCCATGACTCTGTTTACATCTCTCTCTCTCTCTCTCTCTCTGTCTCTTTCCATGACTCCATTTGTGCCTCCCTTAGACCATCTCTCCCACTCACTCTGTCTCTCCCTCTCTCTCTCTGTATCTCCCTCTCCCTCTCTGTCTCTCCCTCTCCCTCTCTGTATCTCCCTCTCCCTCTCTGTCTCTCCCTCTCCCTCTCTGTATCTGCTTTCTCTCTCTGTCTCTCCCTCTCTCTGCCTCCATCTCTCTCTCTCTCTCCTTCTTTTACTTTGTCTCTCCCTATCTCTCTTTCTCACCCTCTGTCCATGACTCTGTTTACATCTCTCTCATTCTCTGTCTCTGCCTATCTCTCTCTCTCTCTCTTTCCATGACTCCATTTGTGCCTCCCTTACACCATCTCTCCCACTCTCTCTGTCTCTCTCTCTCTGTATCTCGCTCTCTCTGTCTCTCTCTCTTTCCCTTCACCTGTCTTTCCCTCTCTGTCTCTCCTCCTCTCTCCTTCTAACTCTCACTCTCTCTCTCTCTGTCTCTCTCTCTCTGTCTCTCTCTCTGTCCCTTCATCTGTCTTTCCCTCTCTGTCACTCCTCCTCTCTCCTTCTCTCTCTGTCTCTCACTTTGTCTCTCCATCTGTCTTTCCCTCTCTGTCTCTCCTCCTCTCTCCTATCTCTGTCTCTCTCTCTCTATCCCTCCATCTTTCCTTCCCTCCCTGTCACTCCATCTCTCTACTCTCTCTCTGTCTCTCACTTTGTCCCTCCATCGGGCATTCCCTTCCTGACACTCCCTCTCTCTCCCTCTCTCTCTCTGTCTCTGCCACTCTCTCTGTCTCCAGCTCTGTCCCTCCATCTGTCTTTCCCTCTCTGTCTCTCCGTCTCACTCCTTCTATCTCTCTCACTCTCGCTCTCTGTCTGTCTCTCCAACTGCCTTACCCTCTCTGTCTCTCCCACTCATCCTTCTCTCTCTGTCTCTGCCTCTCTCTATCCCTCCATCTGTCCTTCCCTCCCTGTCATTCCATCTCTCTCCTTCTCTCTGTTTCTCACTCTGTCCCTCCATCGGTCTTTCCCTCTCTGTCACTCCCTCTCTCCTTCCCTCTGTCTCTCCCTCTCTCTCCTTCTCTCTCACTCTGTCCCTCCATCTGTCTTCCCCCCCCCCTCACTCCCTCTCGCTCCTTCTATCTCTGTCTCTGCCACTCTCTCTGTCCCGCCATCTGTCTTTCCCTCTCTGTCACTCCCTCTCTCTCCAACTATCTCTGTCTCTGCCACTCTGTCTGTCTCTCTCTCTGTCCCTCCATCTGTCTTTCCTTCTCTGTCTCTCCCACTCTCTCCTTCTATCTCTGTCACTCCCGCTCTCTGTCTGTCTCTCTCTCTGTCCCTCCATCTGTCTTTCCTTCTCTGTCTCTCCCTTTCTCTCCTTCTATCTCTGTCTCTCCATCTGTCTTTCCCTCTCTGTCTCTCCATCTCTCTCCTTTCATCTCTGTCTCTCTCTGTGTCCCTCCATCTGTCTTTCCCCCCCTGTCACTCCCTCTCTCTCCTTCTATCACTGTCTCTGTCTCTCTGTCTGTCCCTCTGACTGTCTTTCCCTCTCCGACACTCCCTCACTCTCCTATCTCTGTCTCTCTCTCACTATCCCTCCATCTGTCCTTCCCCCCATGTCACTCCCTCTCTCTCCGTCTATCTCAGTTTCTGCCTCTTCCTCTCTCTCTCTCTCTCTCTCTCTGTCCCTCCATCTGTCTTTCCCTTTCTGTCACTCCCTCTCTCTCCTTCTATCTCTCTCTCTCTATCCCTCCATCTGTCCCTCCCTCCCTGTCATTCCATCTCTCTCCTTCTCTCTCTGTCCCTCACTTTTTCCCTCCATCTGTCCTTCCCTCCCTGTCACGCCATCTCTCTCCTTCGCTCACTCTCCCTCACTTTGTCCCTCCATCAGTCTTTCCCTCTCTGTTGCTCCCTCGCTCTCCTTCTATCTCTGTCTCTCTCTCTGTTCCACCATTTGTCTTTCCCTCTCTGTCACTCCCACTCTCCTTCTCTCTGTCTCTCCCTCTCCCTCCTTCACTTTCTCGCCGTCCCTCCATCTGTCTTTCCCATCATGTCACTCCCTCTCGCTCCTTCTATCTCAGTCTCTCTCTCAATCCCTCCATCTGTCTTTCCTTGCTGTCACTCCCTCTCTCTCCTTCTATCTCTGACCCTCTCTCTCTCTGTCCATCTGTCCTTCCCTCTCTGTCTCTCCCTCTCTCTCCTTCTCTCTCTGTCTCTCACTTTGTCCCTCCGTCTGTCTTTCCCTCCCTGTCACTCCCTCTCTCTCCTTCTATCTCTGTCTTTCTCTCTGTCTCTCCATCTGTCTTTCCCTCCCCATCACTCCCTCTCTCTCCTTCCATCTCTGCCTCTCTCTCTGTCTTTCCCTCCCAGTCACTCCTTCTCTCTCCTTCCATCTCTGCCTCTCTCTCTGTCTTTCCCTCCCAGTCACTCCTTCTCTCTCCTTCCATCTCTGTCTCTCTCTCTGTCCCTCCATCTGTCTTTCCCTCTCTGTTGCTCCCGCTCTCTCCTTCTATCTCTGTCTCTCTGTCTCTGTCCCTCCATCTGTCTTTCCCTCTCTGTTGCTCCATCTCTCTCCTTCTATCTCTGTCTCTCTGTCTGTTCCACCATTTGTCTTTCCCTCTCTGTCACTCCCACTCTCTTTCTCTCTGTCTCTTCCTCTCCCTCCTTCTCTCTCTCTCTATCCCTCCATCTGTCTTTCCCCCAATGTCACTCCCTCTCTCTCCTTCTATCTCTGTCTCTGCCTCTTCCTCTGTCTCTCTCTCTCTCGCTGTCCCTCCATCTGTCCTTCCCTCCCTGTCACTCCATCTCTCTCCTTCGCTCTCTCTCCCTCACTTTGTCCCTCCATCAGTCTTTCCCTCTCTGACACTCCCTCTCTCTCCTTCTATCTCTGTATCTCTCTCTGTCCCTCCATCTGTTTTTCCCTCTGTCAGCCCCATTCTCCTTCTCTGTCTCTCCCTCTCTCACTCTGTCCCTCCATCCGTCTTTCCCTCCCTGTCACTCCCTCGCTCTCCTGTCTCTATCTTTCTCCCTGTCTTTCCATCTGTATTTCCCTCCCTATCACTCTCTCTCACTCGTTCCATCTCTGCCTCTCTCCCTGTCCCTCCATCTGTCTTCCCACACCCTCCCATCACCCCATCTCTCTCCTTCTATCTCTGTCTCTATCTCTCTATCCCTCCATATGTCTTTCCCTCCCTGACACTCCCTCTCACTCCTTCTCTCTCTGTCTCTCTCTCTGTCCCTCCATCTGTCTTTCCCTCCCTGTCTCTCCCGCTCTCTCCCCCTCTCTGACGCTCCCGCTCTTCTCTTCCATCTCTGCCTCTCTCTCTCTCTGTCTCTCCATCTGTCTTTCCCTCTCTGTCTGTCCCTTTCTCTCCTTTCATCTCTGCCTCTCTCTCACTCTCTGCCCATCCATCTGTCTTTACCTCTCTGTCTCTCCCTCTCTCTCCATCTATCTCTGTCTCTCTCTCTCTGTCTTTCCATATGTCTTTCCCTTCCTGTCACTCCCTCTCTCTCCTTCCATCTCTGCCTCCCTCTCTCTCTGTCCCTCCAACTGCCTTTCCTTCTCTGTCTCATCCACACTCTCCTTCTCTCTCTTTCTCTGCCTCTCCCTCTGTCTCTCTGTCTCTCTCTCTCTGTCCCACTATCTGCCTTTCCCTCCCAGTCACTCCCTCTCTCTCCTTCTATCTCTTTCTCTCTCTCTGTCCCTCCATTTGTCTTTCCCTCTCTGTTGCTCCCTCTCTCTCCTTCTATCTCTGTCTCTCTCTCTCTGTTCCACCATTTGTCTTTCCCTCTCTGTCACTCCCACTCTCCTTCTCTCTATCTCTCCCTCTCCCTCCTTCACTTTCTCGCCGTCCCTCCATCTGTCTTTCCCCCCATGTCACTCCCTCTCGCTCCTTCTATCTCAGTCTCTCTCTCTGTCCCTCCATTTGTCTTTCCCTCTCTGTTGCTCCCTCGCTCTCCTTCTATCTCTGTCTCTCTCTCTGTTCCACCATTTGTCTTACCCTCTCTGTCAATCCCACTCTCCTTCTCTCTATCTCTCCCTCTCCCTCCTTCACTTTCTCACCGTCCCTCCATCTGTCTTTCCCCCCATGTCACTCCCTCTCTCTCCTTCTATCTCTGACCCTCTCTCTCTCCGTCCGTCTGTCCTTCCCTCCCTGTCTCTCCATCTCTCTCCTTTTATCTCTGTCTCTCCATCTGTCAGTCCCTCTCTGTCTCTCCCTCTCTCTCCTTCTCTCTCTGTCTCACACTTTGTCCCTCCGTCTGTCTTTCCCTCCCTGTCACTCCCTCTCTCTCCTTCTATCTCTGTCTTTCTCTCTGTCTCTCCATCTGTCTTTCCCTCCCCATCACTCCCTCTCTCCCCTTCCATCTCTGTCTCTCCATCTGTCTTTCCCTCCCTGTCACTCCCTCTCTCTCCTTCCATCTCTGCCTCTCTCTGTTTCTCCAACTGCCTTTCCCTCTCTGTTTCTCCCAATCTCTCCTTCTCTCTCTGTCTCTGCCTCTCTCTCTGTCTCTCTCTCTGTCCCTCCATCTGTCTTTCCCTCTCTGTCTCACCCTCTCTCTCCTGCTATCTCTGTCTCTCTCTCTCAATCCCTCCATCTGTCCATCTGTCCTTCCCTCCCTGACACTCCCTCTCTCTCCTTCTCTCTCTGTCCCTCCATCTGTCTTTCCCTCCCAGTCTCTCCCTCTCTCTCCTTCCATCACTGTCTCTCTCTCTCTGTCTTTCCATCTGTCTTTCCCTTCCTGACATTCCCTCTCCCTCCTTCCATCTCTGTCTCTCTCTCTCTATCTCTCCATCTCTCTTTCCCTCCCAGTCACTCCCTCTCACTCTTTCAATCTCTGTCTCTTCCTCTCTCTCCTTCTATCACTGTCTCTCTCTGTCTTTCCATCTGTCCTTCCCTCCCTGTCACTCCCTCTCTCTCCTTCCATCTCTGCCTCTCTCTCTTTTTCTGTCTCTCCAACTGCCTTTCCCTCTCTGTCTTTCCCAATCTCTCCTTCTCTCTCTGCCTCTGCATCTCTCTCTGTCCCTCCATCTGTCTTTCCCTCTCTGTCTCTCCCTCTCTCTCCTTCTATCTCTGTCTCTCTCTGTCAATCCCTCCATCTGTCCATCCGTCCTTCCCTGCCTGACACTCCCTCTCTCTCCTTCCATCTCTGCCTCTCTCTCTGTCTCTCCATCTGTCTTTCCCTCTCTGTCTCTCCCTCTCTCTCCTTCTATCACTGTCTCTCTCTCTCTGTCTTTCCATCTGTCATTCCCTCCCTGTCACTCCCTCTCTCTCCTTCCATCTCTGCCCCTCTCTCTCTCTGTCTCCAACTGCCTTTCCCTCTCTGTCTCTCCCTCTCTCTCCTTCTATCTCTGTCTCTCTCTCTATCTCTCCATCTCTCTTTCCCTCCCTGTCACTCCCTCTCTCTCCTTCCATCTCTGCCTCTCTCTCTTTCTCTGTCTCTCCATCTGTCTTTCCCTCTCTGTCTCTCCCTCTCTCTCCTTCTATCACTGTCTCTCTCACTGTCTTTCCATCTGTCCTTCCCTCCCTGACACTCCCTCTCTCTCCTTCTCTCTCTGTCTCTCTCTCTGTCCATCCATTTGTCTTTCCCTCCCTGTCTCTCCCTCTGTCTCCTTCCATCTCTGCACCTCTCTCTGTCTCTCCATCTGTCTTTCCCTCTCTGTCTCTCCCTCTCTCTCCTTCTACCACTGTCTCCCTCTCTCTGTCTTTCCATTTGTCATTCCCTCCCTGTCACTCCCTATCTCTCCTTCCATCTCTGCCTCTCTCTCTCTCTCCAACTGCCTTTCCCTCTCTGTCTCTCCCAATCTCTCCTTCTCTCTCTGTCTCTGCCTCTCTCTCTGTCTCTCTCTCTGTCCCTCCATCTGTCTTTCCCTCTCTGTCTCTCTCTCTCTATCTCTCCATCTCTCTTTCCCTCCCAGTCACTCCCTCTCTCTCCTTCTATCACTGTCTCTCCATCTGTCTTTCCCTCCCCGTCACTCCCTCTCTCTACTTCCATCTCTGCCTCTCCCGCTGTCTCTCCATCTGTCTTTCCCTCTCTGTCTCTCCCTCTCTCTCCTTCTTTCACTGTCTCTCTCCCTCTGTCTTTCCATCTGTCTTTCCCTCCCTGTCTCTCCCTCTCTCTCCTTCCATCTCTGCCTCTATCTCTCTCTCTGTCCCTCCATCTGCCTTTCCCTCTCTGTCTCTCCCAATCTCTCCTTCTCTCTCGTTCTCTGCCTCTCTCTCTGTCTCTCTCTCTGTCCCCCCATCTGTCTTTGCCTCTCTGTCTCTCCCTCTCTCTCCTTCAATCTCTGTCTGTCTCTCTCTATCTCTCCATCTCTCTTTCCCTCCCAGTCACTCCCTCTCTCTCCTTCAATCTCGGTCTCTCCCTCTCTCTCCTTCGATCACTGTCTCTCCCTCTCTGTCTTTCCATCTGTCTTTCCGTCCCTGTCACTCCCCCTCTCTCCTTCCATCTCTGCCCCTCTCTCTTTCTCTCTGTCTCTCCAACTGCCTTTCCCTCTCTGTCTCTCCCAATCTCTCCTTCTGTCTCTGTCTCTCTCTCTCTCCATCCCTCCATCTGTCCAATGGTCCTTCCCTTCCTGTCACTCCATCTCTCTCCTTCTCTCTCTGTCTCTCTCTTGGTCTCTCCATCTGTCTTCCCACCCAGCCCCATCACTCCATCTCTCTCCTTCTATCTCTGTCTCTCTCTCTCTCTGTCCCTCCATCTGTCCTTCCCTCACTGTCACTCCATCTCTCTCCTCTCTCTGTCTCTCACTCTGTCCCTCCATCTGTCTTTCCCTCTCTGTCACTCCCTCCCTCTCCTTCTATCTGTCTCTATCTCTGCTATCACTGACACTAGGAGAGAGACAGAGGGACGGAGGGTTAGATATGAAGGCATAGAGAGGGCTGTTGAGAGAGACAAACTTGGAGAGAGAGAGAGATTGTTGAGTTGGATGAAGAGGATAATGTAAGATATATTAACTTGATTTAATCCTTCACTGCTGTGTACACAAACATATTTGAGATAGGTATGGAGAGAAAAAAAACATCGGGAGAGGGAGGAATGCAGATGAAGTTGGGGCCCAGGCGGACACTTTTGATGATCCAGAAGGAATAGCCTCCATTTTAAATATTCAGCCAGCTATTCCACTGTGGGAACCATCACACCCTCATGATATTGTTTGTGGAAATTTCATGCTGGCTTATTGGTTAATTTTTAAACCTGTGATTGATAGATTCTTGTTAAACAAATGTACTAAGAGAAAAGGGGCAAAGGTAGGATATATGGTGTAAGTTTGATCACAGATCAGCCCTGATCGCATTGAATGCAGGAACAGAGTTGTGAATTGCATCCTCCTCTTCCAATATCCCCTGTGAAATATCCTTCTTTCTCTGTCAGTCACCCTGTCAGTCTATGTCTCTCTGTTTCTCTCTTTCTGTCTCTCTCCCTGTCTCTATCGGACAGTGTAGAGTGAGATTCACTCTGTATCCACCCCATGATGTTCCTGACCTGGGACTGTTGGATCGGACAGTGTAGAAGGAGCATTACTCTATATCTAATCCATGCTGTACCTGTCTGGGGAATGTTGATGGGAGAGTGGAAACAGAGAGGTCTGGGACCAGGGTCCTCATGGGGAGGACTTAATGGTGCCTCCTAATTGACCAGTTAGCAATATTGGTGCTCCAGGGATGAAAGGGACATTGGCTGAGTGGATACGACATTGGCTGAGAGAGTGGACAATGGTTGTTTCAGACTGGAGGGAGGTATACAGTGGAGGTTTATATTAGGATCACTGATCTTTTTGATATATACTAATGACTTGGACTTATGTTTACAGGGCATAACTTCAATGTTTGCCAATGTTTGTGACATCTGCAACGTAATAAAAGGGAAGGGACTAGTAGCAGACTTCAGGAGGATAGAGGCAGTCTGGTGAAATGGAACACACAAGAACAAATGAATTAGGAGCAGGAGTAGGCCATTCGGCCCCTCGAGCCTGCTCTGCCATTCAATGGCTGATCTGATTGTGAACTCAACTCCACTTTCCTGTCTGTGTCCCATAACCCTTGACTCCCTAATTGATCAAAAATCTATCGAACTCAGCCTTGAATATATTCAATGATCCAGCCTCCACTGCTCTCTGGGGAAGAGAATTCTACTGTCTGACCCCCGTCTGAGAGAAACACATTTCTCCTCATCTCAGTTTTAAATGGGACGTCCCTAATTTTTAAACTGTGTCCCCTAGTTCTAGTCTCCCCAACAAGTGAAAACATCCTCTCAGCATCCACCCTGTCCAGTCCCCTCGGGACCTGAGATGTTTCACTCAGATCACCTCTCATTCTTCTAAACTCCAGTGGGTATAGACCCAACCTGTTCAACCTTTCCTCATAAGATAACCCCTTCATCCCAGGAATCAGCCCAGTGAACCTTCTCTGAACTACTTCGAATGCAATTATATAATTTCTTTAGTAAGGAGACCAAAAGTGTCCACAATCCTGCAGACGTCGTCTAACTTATGCCCTGTACAGCTGTAACAACACTTCCCTACTTTGATATTCTATTCACCTTGCAATAAACAACAACATTCCATTTGCCTTCCTAATCACTCGCTGTAGCTACACGGTAACATTTTGTGATTCATGTACCAGGACACCCAGATCCCTCTGTACCGTACAGTTCTGCAGTCTCTCTCCATTTCAATAATATACTGATTTTTATTCTTCCTGCTAAAGTGGACAAGCTCACATTTTCCCACATTGTACTCCATCTCCCAATTTTTTGCTCACTCACTTAACCTATGGAAATCTCTTTGTAGACACTTTATGTCCTCTTGACAGCTTACTATCCAACCTATCATTGGACAGACACAGGGCAGGTTAACTTCAATGCTGAGAAACGTGAAGTGATGCATTTTGGAAGGAAGACTGAGTGATATAAAGTAAATGGTACAATGTTAGAATGGGTGACAGGACAGAGAGATCTGGGATTTCATCAATGTTCCCTGTTCTACCCAAAAGCTCAATTTGGCGCTTGGAATCTGTGAGTTGAATTTAGCTTCATCCTGAAAAGTGTTAGCAAACGTGTTGGGAAATGTGTCAAAAGCTGTTTCCATTCAGACATTCCTGCATTGTGGAAGTGTGAGCTGTCTTTGCAGAGACAGGAAATAGAGTTGTTTGAATGGACCTGCAGGTTTTAGTTGATGCAATAAGGTGAGGATTTGAATTGTGTCCCTTCCAGATACACAGAATTGAAGGTATTTACAGAACACCACATGAAGTAGTTTACCAATGTCTGACAAACTTCAAAGACTTCAAACACATGGAAGAAGAGGAGAAGGGAACAATATACAAAACCTCAGTCAGTCAGACAACAGCAGGAGGAAAATGAATCTCTTTTTATGGGTTTTAATTTGAAGGCCTGAGCTGATGATTGAAAAAGCAGGAGTTCACATCCCACACAGGGCTGTTGTGAATTTGAATTTTTTTTTAAACATTAATGTGGAGTTAAAAAGCCTCGAGGTTGGAATGATTCACTCCTGTCTTCTAGTGCAAAGCCCGTGTGTGTCTCAGTTTTGCTGTATTTATTAATGATTTAAGATGATGAAGATAGATGAAGTAGGGCGGCACAGTGGCGCAGTGGTTAGCACCGCAGCCTCACAGCTCCAGGGACCCGGGTTCGATTCCAGGTACTGCCTGTGTGGAGTTTGCAAGTTCTCCCTGTGTCTGCGTGGGTTTTCTCCGGGTGCTCCGGTTTCCTACCACAAGCCAAAAGACTTGCAGGTTGATAGGTAAATTGGCCATTATAAATTGTCATTAGTGTAGGTAGGTGGTAGGGAAATATAGGGACAGGTGGGGATGTTTGGTAGGAATATGGGATTAGCGTAGGATTAGTATAAATGGGTGGTTGATGTTCGGCAACGACTCGGTGGGCCGAAGGGCCTGTTTCAGTGCTGTATCTCTAATCTTAGAATGTAACATACCCAAGTTTACCAATGACACAAAAATAGGCAGCATTGTAAGCAGTGTAACCGGAAGCAGAACATTACAAAGAGATATTAATATCTTAAATAAATGGGCAAAACTGTGGTAGTTAGATTTCCATGTCAGTAAAAAAAGACTAGAACAGAGTACTTTATAAATGGTGAAAAGATAGAAACACTGGAGGTCCAAAGAGACTTTGGGGGGGTCCGTGTCCATTTGAGTGCAGTGTAGATTTACCAGAATGATAACTGGACTCCAAGGGTTAAATTACGAGGTGATATTACACAAACTAGGGATTTATTGCCTGGAATTTAGGAGGATCAAGGTGATTTGTTCGAAGATGTTGAGATATTTAGGGGAACTGATGGGGTAGTTTGGGAGAAACTATTTCAGCAGCTTGGGAACATAGGAACAGGAGTAGGCCATTCAGCCCATCGAGCCTGCTCTGCCATTCAATACGATCCTGGCTGATCATCCACTTCAATGCTTTTTTCCCAGACTGAGTTTCCACAGCCCTCTGGGATAGAGAATTCCAAAGATTCACAACCCTCTGAGCAAAGACATTTCTCCCCATCTCTGACCTAAGTGGCTTCCCCCTTATTTTGAAATTGTGTCCCCTGGTTCTAGACTCCCGAACCAAAGGAGACATCTTACCTGCATCTAACCTGTCTATCCCTTTTAGTATTTAGTATGTTTCAATAAGATCACCTCTCATTCTTCTAAACTCCAATGAGTATAGGCCCAACCTGTTCAACCATTCCTCATAAGACAACCCCTTCATCCCAGGAATCAGCCGAGTGAACCTTCTCTGAAGTGGTTCCAATGCATCCAGGCCTGACCATTTATCCACTTTGAAAGTTGCCGAACACCTTAATATTTCCCTCTCACTCTGTTTATCCCATCCAATATTTCACACTCCTCCTCTTTAACTACAATATCTGCATCGCTCCCCCTCTTTTATAAAGATGGAGACAAAGTATTCATTAAGAACCATGCCCACATCTCCCACCTCCACACACACATTCCCTTTTTGGTCCCTAATACTCTATCCTTATTTATCCTCTTGCTCTTCATGTATTTATAAAACATCTTTGTGATTTCTTTGTTTTAATGGTAATATTATTTTCCGGCCATTTCTTTGCTCTCCTAATTTGATTTTTCATTTCACCCTTGAACTTTCTACACTCCTCTCAGCTTTCTGTGGTATTGAGCTCTCGGTATCCGACATAAGCTTCCCTCTTGTGCCTTATCGTACCCGGTTTGATCCTTGACATCCAAGGGGATCTAGATTTGGGAGTCCCACCCTGTTTGTCTTTGTGTGAACATATTTGTTCTCAACCCTCAGTAACTCTCACTGCTCTGACACTGATTGACCTTCAAGTAGCTGTTTCCAGTCCACTTTGCTAAAATCCCCCATCTCTGGATCCACCATCCCCTCTGCTCCCTACAATGGACTCTCACATCCTTCTGAAAGTGTGGTCACCAGAATTGGATGCAGTATTCTGGTCGAGGCCTAACCAGAGGTTTATAAACATTCAGCATAACTTTCATGCTTTTGTACTCAAAGTCTCTATTTATGAAGCCCAAGATCCCATATGCTTTGCTGCCTACTTTCTCAATATGTCCTGCCACCTTCAAAGATGTATGTACATGTATCCCCAGGTCTCTCTGTCCCTGCACACTCCCTAGAACTGGGCCATTAAGTCTATATTCCCTCTCCCTATCCCTTCTGCCCATCTCACATTTCCCTGTATTAAATTCCTTCTGCCACTTGTCTGCCCATCCCACTCACCTATCTATGTCCTGTTGGAGTCGATTGGTGTCACCTTCACTGTTTGCATCTCCTCCAAGTTCGTTAACGGCAAATATTAACATTTTACAAGAAGCACTGACTTTTGGGGAACACTGCTGTCTACCATCTTCCAGTCTGAAAAACAACCATTTACCACAACTCCCTGTTTTCTGTCCTTTCACCAATTTTTGATCCAAGCTGACACTGGCCCTCCTATCCCATGAGCCTCAGTTTTGTTAACCAGAATTTTATGTGCCACTTTGTCAAACGCTTTCTTCAAATCCATATAAAATCCATTGCATTCCCTTCATCAACCTTCTCTGTTACTTCATCAAATCCATGCTGGCTTTCCCTAATGAACTCAAACCTCTCCAAGTGCCTGTTGATTTTTTTCTCTTTCAATGATTTCTCCAATTGTCCTTTTGAAAGCTACTATTGAATCTGTCTCCACCACTATCAATCATTGCATTTCAAATCTGAAGCACTTGTGTGGAAAAAAAATCCTTTTCCTCATGTCGCCAATGTTTGTTTTTGCCGATCACCTTCAATCTGTGCTCTCTGGTTATCAATCCTTCAGCCATTGGAAACACTTTCTCTTTATTTCCTCCATCTAAAGCTTCCATGATTTTATACACCTCGATCAAATCTCCTTTTAATCTTCTCTGCTCTAAGGAGAACAAGCCCAGTTTCTCCAGTCTATCAGTGTAACTGTAATAATCTCATCCAGGAACCGTTCTAGTAAATCTCTTCTGTACATTCACCAAAGCCTCCATGTCTTTCCTAAAGTGTGGTTCCAGAATTGGACACAATACTGCAGCTGAGGACAAACTATTATTTTATAAATGTTTAACATCACTTCCTGACTTTTACACTCTATACCTGTTTATAAAGCTCAGGATCCCATCGGCTTTATTAACCCATCAACAAAGGGGGAAATTCTACCAGAACAATTGATCAGTTCCCTTAGACATGAATCCGTGAGTCGTTCCAAGGCTGGCGGGAGAGTTTAGAGAGAACCCCAAACTGGTCATTTTTTGAAGCAGAAAACCATCAATGCATTGGCAGGGATATTAATAAAGCCCTTCGGAAGACAGGAGGAGGCCATTCGTCCCCTCGAGACTGTCCTGCCCATTCATTCAGGTCATGGCTGATTTGCTCCTTATCCACATTGAGCTGTCTTGGCTCCGAAAACATTAATACCCTTTCCGAACAAATCTCTACCGACAATCAGGAATTAATGTCACTGCCTGTTAATACTGGGGAATTCCTTCCCTAAACCTCTCCGTCTCTCTATCTCTCATTCCGGCTTAAAGACGTTCCTTAAAACTAACCTCTTTGACCAAACATTTGGTCATCACACTTAATCTCAACTTCTGTGGGTTTGGTGTCAGATTTTGTTTTAGAATGCACCCTGTGCAACGTCTTTGGGACTTTTTATTCCTCACCTTCTCCTTCACTCCGTCTCTCTCTCTCCCTCTCTCTCTCCCCCTTCCCCCGCCCCCCCATCTCCCCCTCTCGCTCTCTCTTCATCCCCCCACCCCCCTCTCTCTTTTTCTCCCCCTCACCCCCTCTTTCCCTCTCTCTCTCTTTATACCCCCTGCCCCTCTCTCTCTCTCTCTCTTTCTCCCCCTCACCCCCTGTCTCTCTCGCTATCTCTTTGAAAAATTCAGCGATGGGATAATGCTTTGAATGCCAAGGGGAGGTGGTTGGATTCTCTCTTGTTGCAGATGGTCATTGCCTGGCACTTGTGTGACGTGAATGTTACTTGTCACTGGTCGGTCCAAACCTGAATGTTGTCCGGGTCTCGGTGCATGTGGCTCTGGATTGCTTCATTATCTGAGGCAAAATACTGTGGATGCTGGAAATCTGGAAAGCATCGAGCTGAATCACTAACTCTGTTTCTCTCTCCACAGATGCTGCTTGACCTGCTCAGTATTTAAATCACTTTCTGCTGGGATCTCAGTTGAAGATGGCTGGGCTGAGGACACTACCCTGATAAACACCTGCAGTGATGTCCTGGGACTGAGATGATTGACCTCCAACAACCAAAACCATCTTCCTTTGTGCTCGGTATGACTCCAACCAGCGGATTCCCACTGACTTCAGTTTTACTCGGGCTCCTCGATGTCACACTCGGTCAAACGCTGCCTTGATGTTAAGGTCAGTCTCTCTTCCCAGTAGCAGACAGGAGTGAATCGTTCCCTTTGACCCGTTGTACACTGAACAAGCTGTGTTTCTTCACAGCCTGATACAGGACTGTACACGGCCCATTAATGCAGCCCATCAAACACTCCCAGAGCAGGTTCAGCTCAGCTAAGGAACAGAGTACAGTTCCTTCAACATTCTCTCTCTGTCTCTCCCTCCTGCTATCTCTGACATTAGGAGAGAGACAGAGGGAGAGAGGGTTAGATATGAAGGCAGAGAGAGGGCTGTAGAGAGGGACAAAATTGGAGAGAGAGAGATTGTTGAGGTGGATGAAAAGGATAATGTAAGATATATTAATTTGATGTAATCCTTCACTGCTGTGTACACAAACATATAAGAGTTAGATATGGAGAGAAAAAAACATCGGGAGATGGGGAAATGTAGTTGAAGTTGGGGCCCAGGCAGATACGTTTGATGATCCAGAAAGAACAGTCTCCATTTTAAACATCCAGCAAGCTATTCCACTGTGGGAGCCATCACACCCTCATGATAATGGTTGCGCAAATTTCTTGCTGGCTTATTGGTTAATTTTTAAATCTGTGATTGATAGATTCTTGTTAACCAAAGGTATTAAGAGATAAGGGGCAAAGGCAGGATATATGGTGTAAGTTACATCACAGATCAGCCAAGATCACATTGGATGCCGGAACAGGATTGTGGGGTTGAATTGCATCTTCCTCTTCCAAGATCCCCTGTGAAGTATCCTTCTATCTCTTTTAGTCACCCTGTCAGTCCATGTCTCTCTGTTTCTCTTTTTCTGTCTCGCTCTCTCTTTCTGTCTCTATCGGACAGTGTAGAGTGAGATTCACTCTGTATCCACCCCATGATGTTCCTGCCCTGGGAGTGTGTGATGGGACAGTGTAGAGGGAAATTTACTCTGTGTCAAACACAACATTGTGCTTGGCTTGGAAATATTTAATGGGACAGTGTAGCTGGAGATTTACTCTGTATCCCTGGAATTTTGAAGGCTCAGGTGTGATTTGATGATTGTTTTCAAGATAATAAGGGAAACTGATGGGGTAGACAGAGAGTAACAATTCCCACTGGCTGCAGAGTCTAGAACATGGGGGCATAGTCTAAAAATATAAACCTAGTCTAAAAACCTTTCAGGAGTGAAATGAAGAAACACTTCAACACACCAGGTGTGGTATCAGTTTGGAACTCTCTTCCACAAACAGCAATTGATGCTGAGACACTTGTTAATTTTTAAATCTGAGTTTGATAGATTTTTGTTAACCAAAGGTATTAAGGGGCAAAGATAGGTACATGGAGTTAGAGCACACATCAGCCATGAGCTCATTGAATGACAGAACAGGGTTGAGGGGCCAAATGGCCTCCTCCTCTTCCTCTGTCCTACGCCCAATATCCTGCGATCACTCTCTGTGTCTTGGTCTCTGTCTCCCTCTTTGTCTCTCTTTCTGTCTGTCTGTCTGTCTCTCTCTCTCTCTCCTCTCATCTGTGGAAATCCACACACATCAGTCAGCCATTTTAGGTTCATTTTCAGTAGCCATTTTATGTTACCACAACACTGGGACATTTATCGCTGTCTATCCCAAACCATCTCTCTTTGTAGTCTATTTGTGTTCTCCTCACAGCTTATTGTCCCACCTAACCTAGTATCTCTCTCCTTTGCTCCGTCTCACTCACGCACTCTCCCCCCTCTCTCTCCCCCCCATTTCTCTCTTTCCCCCATTTCTCTCTTTCCCCCCCACCCCCCCCGCAATCTCTCTTTAAGTGTCCTGTTATCACATCCTTTATTATAGATTCGACCATTTTCCCTATTGACTGATGTTAGACGAACAGGTCTTTAGTTCCCATTTTCTCCCTCCTTCCTTTTGTAAATAGTGGGGTTACATTTGCTACCTTCTAATCTGACTCTCTCACTCTGCCTCTCTCACACTGCCTCTGTCCCTCGCTATCTGTCTTTCCCCCCTCTCTCTCTCTCTATCTCTCCCTCTCTCTCTCTCTACCTCTGTCCACGTCTCAATTTGTGCCTCCCTCACACCATCGCTCCCTCTCTCTCTGTCTCTCTCCATCTTTCTGTCTGCCTCTCTCTCTCTCTGCCTCTCTCTCTCTCTGCCTCTCTCTCTCTCTGCCTCTCTCTCTCTCTCTCTCTCTGTCACTCGCTCTCTCTCTTTCGCTGCCTCTGTCCACGTCTGAGTTTGTGTCGACTCCACACCATCTCTCCCTCCCTCTCTCCCTCCCTCTCTCTCTCTCTTTCTCCCTCTCTCCCTCCCTCTCTCTCTCTGTCTCTATCTCAGAGTTACAGCTCAGATGATTAACCTCTTTATCCATGTGTTATGAACACGGGACTTTGTCTCTCTCCCATTTTCCAGGATGTTGCCAGGACTGGAGAATTGTAGCTATGAGGATAGGCAGGGGTTGTTGTCCTTGGAACAGAGAAGGCTGAGGGGAGATCTGATTGAAATGTACAAAATGTTGAGGGTCCTGGATAGAGTGGAGGTGAAGGGCAGAGAACCATAGCAGAAAGGTCAGTGACGAGGGGGCATAGATTTAAAGTGATTGGCAGAAAAATTAGAGGGGAGTTGAGGAAAATCTTTTTCACCCAGAGGGTCGTGATGGTCTGGAACTCACTGCCTGAAAGGGTAGTTGAGGCAGAGACCCTCAACTCATTCAGAAGGAGTCTGGATAGACACCTCAAGTGCAGTAAGCTGCAGTGCTCGGACCAAATGCTGGAAGGTGGGATGAGAATAGGTTGATCGTTTTTCGGCTGGCACAGAGAGAATGGGTGAAGTGGCCGCTTTCAGTGCCTTAAAATTTCTATGTTGCCCTCGCCAACTCGATTTTACCCTCTGTTACCCTCTGAATCTCAGTCTCTCCCTCTCCGTTACCCTCTGAATCCCAGACTCTCCCTCTCTGTTACCCTCTGAATCTCAGTCTCTCCCTCTCTGTTACCCTCTGAATCCCAGTCTCTCCCTCTCTGTTACCCTCTGAATCCCAGTCTCTCCCTCTCTGTTACCCTCTGAATTCCAGTCTCTCCCTCTCTGTTACCCTCTGAATCTCAGTCTCTCCCTCTATGTTGCCCTGTGAATCCCAGTCTCTCCCTCTCCGTTACTCTCTGAATCCAAGTCTCTCCCCCTCTGTTAGGCTCTGAATCCCAGTCTCTCCCTCTCTGTTAACCTCTGAATCCCAGTCTCTCCCCCTCTGTTACCCTCTGAATCCCAGTCTCTCCCTCTCTGTTAGCCTCAGAATCGCAGTCTCTCCCCTCTGTTACTCTCTGAATCCCAGTCTCTCCCCCTCTGTTACTCTCTGAATCCCAGTCTCTCCCTCTCTGTTTACCTCTGAATCCCAGTCTCTCCCCCTCTGTTACCCTCTGAATCCCAGTCTCTCCCTCTCTGTTTACCTCTGAATCCCAGTCTCTCCCCCTCTGTTACCCTCTGAATCCCAGTCTCTCCCTCACTGTTACTCTCTGAATCCCAGTCTCTCCCTCCATGTTTCCCTTTGAATCCCAGACACTCCCTCTCTGTTACCCTGTGAATCCCAGACTCTCCCTCTCTGTTACACTCTGAATCCCAGACTCTCCCTCTCTGTTACCCTCTGAATCCCAGTCTCTCCCTCTCCGTTACCCTCTGAATCCCAGACTCTCCCTCTCGGTTACCCTCTGAGTCCCAGTCTCTCCCTCTCTGTTACCCTCTGAATCCCAGTCTCTCACTCTCCGTTACCCTCTGAATCCCAGTCTCTCCCTCTCTCTTACCCTCTGAGTCCCAGTCTCTCCCTCTCCGTTACCCTCTGAATCCCAGTCTCTCCCTCTCTCTTACCCTCTGAGTCCCAGTCTCTCCCTCTCCGTTACCCTCTGAATCCCAGTCTCTCCCTCTCTCTTACCCTCTGAATCCCAGTCTCTCCCTCTCTGTTACCTGACCAGAGCTTTATAAATGTTCAGCACACCCTCTCGGCTTTTGTACTCACTGTATACAGTGTAAATTGTGGTATTCCCCAGGGGTTTTGATTAGGACCACTGATCTTATTGATATATGAATGACTCAGACTGGGGTAAACAGGGCATAACTTCAACATTGTGCCATTTGCAATGTAATAAACAGTGAAGGGAATAGGAGTAGACTTCAGGAGGATAGAGGCAGTCTGGTGAAATGGTCAGACACATAGCAGGTTAACTTCAATGCTGAGAAATGTCAAATGATGCATTTTGGAAGGAAAGCTGAGGAGAAGCGATATAAACTAAATGGTACAATGTTAAAATGGGTGCAGGGACAGAGAGATCTGGGATTTCATTTGTGTCACTTTTTACATCTAAAAGATTCAATTTGGGGCTTGCAATCTCTAAGTTGAATTTAGCTTCATCCTGAAAAGTGTTAGTAAACGTGTTGGGAAATGTGTCAAAAGCTGTTTCCATTCAGACATTCCAGCATTGTGGAAGTGTGAGTTATCTTTGCAGAGACAGGAAATAGAGTTGTTTGAATGGACCTGCAGGTTTTAGTTGATGCAATAAGGTGAGAATTTGAATTGTGTCCCTTCCAGATACACAGAATTGAAGGTATTTACAGAACACCACATGAAGTAGTTTACCAATGTCTGACAAACTTCAAAGACTTCAAACACATGGAAGAAGAGGCGAAGGGAACAATATACAAACCCTGAGACAGTCAGACAACAGCAGGAGGAAAATGAATCTCTTTTTATGGGTTTTAATTTGAAGGCCTGAGCTGATGATTGAAAAAGTAGGAGTTCAAATCCCACGCTGGTCTGTTGTGAATTTGAATTTTGATTATTCTAAAAATAAACATAAATCTGGAATTAAAAAACCTCTGGGATGGAATGATTCACTCCTGTCTACTAGTGCAAAGCCCGTGTGTGTCTCAGTTTTGCTGTATTTATTAATGATTTAAGATGATGTGGTAGAATGCAACATACCCAAGTTTACCAATGACACAAAAATAGGCAGCATTGTAAGCAGTGTAGCTGGAAGCAGAACAATGCAAAGAGATATCTGAAGTGAATGGTTAAAACTGTGGTAGATAGATTTCCATGTCAGTAAAAAAAGACTAGAACAGAGTACTTTATAAATGGTGTAAAGCTAGAAATACTGGAGGTTGAAAGAGACTTTGGGGGGTCCATGTCCATTTGAGTGCAGTGTAGATTTACCAGAATGATAACTGGACTCCAAGGGTTAAATTACGAGGTGACATTACACAAACTAGGGATTTATTGCCTGGAATTTAGGAGGATCAAGGTAATTTGTTCAAAGCTGTTGAGATATTAAGGGGAACTGATGGGGTAGTTTGGGAGAAACTATTTCAGCAGCTTGGGAACATAGGAACAGGAGTAGGCCATTCAGCCCATTGAGCCTGCTCCGCCATTCAATACGATCCTGGCTGATCATCCACTTCAATGCCTTTTTCCCAGACTGAGTTTCCACAGTCCACTGGGGTAGAGAATTCCAAAGATTCACAACCCTCTGAGTAAAAATCCGCCACTCCAGGCTAAAGGTGGTAGTAGTTTGGAACGTGTCTTCTGCACGCAAACATTGATGCAAAATCAATTGTCATTTTTAAATCGAAGGTTGATCTCATCAAATTCCTTTTGAAAATTGAAATATTCTTCTTTCGCGCTCTGTCCCTGAGTCACTCTGTTTCTGTGTGTGTGTGTGTGTGTTTCTGTGTGTGTTTCTGTGTGTGTGTTTCTGTGTGTGTGTGTTTCTGTGTGTGTGTTTCTGTGTGTGTGTTTCTGTGTGTGTGTGTGTTTCTGTGTGTGTGTTTCTGTGTGTGTGTGTTTCTGTGTGTGTGTGTGTTTCTGTGTCTGTGTCTGTCTATGTCTGTTTCTCTCTCCTCTCTCAGACCCTTTGTAAAGCTCCACATACATCAGTTTGCCATTTGAATTCAGCTGCTTTTGGTTTCACCGCATCTGCAGAGGTTACACTTCCTTATGCAGGCTGGTAAAAAACATGTATTCCGTAGTTGGCTCCAATGTTCCCGTGAAAATTTAGATGTTGTGCGTGCCCAGTTTTTTTAATGTGAGCTCTCCCTTGAAATCTTTGAAGACGTGTGCTATTTATTGTGGAACAGGATCTGCGTGGGACATTTGAGGCTGCTGCACGCAGATTTGCAGGAACATTGACCAACACTCTCCATCCCAATCTCTTCCTCTTTCTCTCTGGTACTCTCTCCCCATTGCAATCCTTCCCTCTCTCTCTTATTCTCCATATCTATCCCTGTTCTTTCTCACTGTTACTCTCTCCATCTGGATGGAGGAGGAGAAAGAGAGGCATATACAGAGGCAGCTTTACTCTGTATCAAACCCCACAGTGTACCTGCCCCCTAGATCTAGCCTTCCCCACAAGGGGAACATCCTCCCAGCATCCGCCCTGTAAAGTCCCCTCAGAATCTTGTATGTTTCAATAAGATCACCTCTCATTCTTCTAAACTCCAATGAGTATAGGCCCAACCTGTTCCACCATTCCTCAAAGATAACCCCTTCATCCCAGGAATCAGCCGAGTGAACCTTCTCTGAACTGATTCCAATGCATCCAGGCCTGACCATTTATCCACTTTCAAAGCTGCCAAACACCTTCATATTTCCCCTCTCACTCTGTTTATCCCATCCAATATTTCACACTCCTCCTCTTTAACTACAATCTCGGTATCGTTCCCACTCTTTTATAAAGACGGACACAGAGAATTCATTAAGAACCATGCCCACATCTCCCACCTCCACAGGTAGGAAGAAGGAGGAGAGGCAATCTAAACTAAAGGATATAGTTATAAAGGGGCTAACATTCTCTGCCTCTTCCTTTGCTCTAATATAATCCTTGATTTCTATCATTAACAATGGTTGGAACAATTAACTGAGGTTCTGTCAAAGCTTACTCACATTCTTTATCTGTGTCTCTCTGTCCCAGAGAGATGGTGAAGAAACTATTGATGTGTTTCGTTCAGTTCAGTTTGATGTCCATGTTTCCCCAGGATGTTGACGCTGGGGGATTCAGTGATGGGATAATGCTTTGAATGCCAAGGGGAGGTGGTTGGATTCTCTCATGTTGCAGATGGTCATTGCCTGGCACTTGTGTGACGTGAATGTTACTTGTCACTGGTCGGCCCAAACCTGAATGTTGTCTGGGTCTTGGTGCATGTGGCTATGGATTGCTTCATTATCTGAGGCAAAATACTGTGGATGCTGGAAATCTGGAAAGCATCGAGCTGAATCACTAACTCTGTTTCTCTCTCCACAGATGCTGCCTGACCTGCTCAGTATTTCCAGCACTTCCTGCTGGGATTTCATTATCTGAGGAGGTGTGAATGGAACTGAACACTGTGCAATCAACAGTGAACATCCCTACTTCTGACCTTACGATGGAGGGCAGGTCATTGAGGAAGCAGCTGAAGATGGATGGGCCGAGGACACTACCCTGATGAACTCCTGCAGTGATGTCCTGGGACTGAGATGATTGACCTCCAACAACCACAACCATCTTCCTTTGTGCTCGGTATGAGTCCAACCAGCGGATTCCCACTGACTTCAGTTTTACTCGGGCTCCTCGATGTCACACTCGGTCAAACGCTGCCTTGATGTTAAGGTCAGTCTCTCTTCCCAGTAGCAGACAGGAGTGAATCGTTCCCTTTGACCCGTTGTACACTGAACAAGCTGTGTTTCTTCACAGCCTGATACAGGACTGTACACGGCCGATTAATGTAGCCCATCAAACACTCCCAGAGCAGGTTCAGCACAGCTTAGGAACAGAGTACAGTTCCTTCAACATTCTCTCTCTTTCTTCCTCTCTCTGTCTCTCCCTCCTGCTATCTCTGACACTAGGAGAGAGACAGAGGGAGAGAGGGTTAGATATACAGACAGAGAGTGCTGTGGAGAGGGACAAGGTTGGAGAGAGAGAGATTGCAGGGTCGATTGAAAGGGAGAATGTAAGAGAAATTAATTTGATGTAATCCTTCACTGCTGTGTGCACAAACATTTAAGAAATAGGTATGGAGACAGAAACATCGGGAGAGATCTCTGTCTCTCTTCCTGTCTCTCCATCTGTCTTTCCCTCCCTGTCACTCCCTCTCTCTGCTTCTATCTCTGTCTCTGCCACTCTCTCTGTCTCTCCCTCTCTGTCTCTCCATCTGTCTTTCCCTCCCTGTCACTCCCTCTCTCCCCTTCTATCTCTGTCTCTCTCCCTCTGTCCTCCATCTGTCCTTACCTCCCTGTCACTTCCTCGCTCTCCTTCTATCTCTGTCTGTCTCTCTCTCTCTATCCCCCCATCTGTCCTTCCCTCCCTGTCACTCCATCTCTCTCCTGCTCTCTCTGTCTCTCACTTTGTCCCTCCATCTGTCTTTCCCTCCTTGACACTCCCTCTCACTACTTCCATCTCTGCCTCTCTCTCTCTGTCCCTCCACCTGTCTACCGCAACCCCCACCCACCCCCCGTCACTCCATCTCCCTCCTTCGATCTCTGTCTCTGCCTCTCTCTGTCTCTCTCTCTATCCCTCCATCTTTCCTTCACTCCCTGTCACTCCATCTCTCTCCCTGTCTCTCGCTCTCTCTCTGTCCCTCCATCTGTCTTTCCCTCCCTGACACTTCCTCTCTCTCCTTCTCTCTCTGTCTCACTCTCTGCCCCTCCATGTGTCTTTCCCTCGCTGTCTCTCTCCCAGTCTCTCCATCTGTCTTTCCCTCCCTGTCACTCCCTCTCTCTCCTTCTATCTCTGTCTCTCTCTCTCTCAGTCTTTCCATCTGTCTTTCCCTCCATGTCACTCCCTCTCCCTCCTTCCATCTCTGCCTCTCTCTCTCTCTCTCAGTCTTTCCATCTGTCTTTCCCTCCATGTCACTCCCTCTCTCTCCTTCTATCTCTGTCTCTCTCTCTCTGTCTCTCCATCTGTCTTTCCCTCCCTGTCACTCCCTTTCTCTCCTTCCATCTCTGTCTCTCGCTCTCAGTCTTTCCATCTGTCCTTCCCGCCCTGTCACTAGCTCTCTGTCCTTCTATCTCTGTCTATCTCACTCTGTCCCTCCATCTGTCTTTCCCTCCCTGTCACTCCATCTCTCTCCACTCTCTGTCCCTCACTCTGTCCCTCCATCTGTCTCTCCATCTGTCCTTCCCGCCCTGTCACTACCTCTCTGTCCTTCTATCTCTGTCTATCTCACTCTGTCCCTCCATCTGTCTTTCCCTCCCTGTCACTCCATCTCTCTCCACTCTCTGTCCCTCCATCTGTCTCTCCATCTGTCTTTCCCTCCCTGTCACTCCCTCTCTCTCCTTCTATCTCTGTCTCTCGCTCTCTGTCTCTCCATCTCTCCATCTGTCCTTCCCTCCCTGTCACTCCATCTCTCTCCTCTCTCTGTCTCTCACTCTGTCCCTCCATCTGTCTTTCCCTCCCTGTCACTCCATCTCTCTCCTTCCATCTCAGCGTCTCTCTCTCTCTCTGTCTCTCCAACTGCCTTTCCCTCTCTGGTTGACTAACAGGAAGCAGAGAGTGGGGATAAATGAGTGCTATTCTGGCTGGCAATCAGTCACTAGTGGTGTGCCTCAGGGATCGGTGTTGGGACCACAATTATTTACAATTTATATCGATGATTTGGAGTTGGGGACCACGTGTAGGGTGTTAAAGTTTGCAGATGACACTAAGTTGAGTGGCAGAGCAAAGTGTGCAGATGACTGTGAAACTTTGCAGAGGAACAAAGATACATTGAGTGAGTGGGCAAAGGTCTGGCAGATGGAATACAATGTTAATAAATGTGAAGTTATTCATTTCGGTAGGAGTAACAGTAAAAAGGATTATTACTTGAATGGTAAAAAGTTGCAGCATGCTGCTATGCAGAGGGACCTGGGTGTCCTTGTGCATGAATCGCAAAAGGTTGGTCTGCAGGTACAGCAAGTAATTAGGAAGGCAAATGGAATTTTGTCCTTCATTGCTAAAGGGATTGAGTTTAAAAGCAGAGAGGTTATGTTGCAGCTGTATAAAGGTACTGGTGAGGCCGCACCTGGAGTACTGTGTGCAGTTTTGGTCTCCTTACTTGAGAAAGGATGTACTGGCACTGGAGAGGGTGCAGAGGAGGTTCACTAGGTTGATTCCAGAGTTGAGGGGGTTGGCTTATGAGGAGAGACTGAGTAGATTGGGATGAGATTCATTGGAGTTCAGAAGAATGAGGGGGGATCTTATAGAAACTGAAATTGAAATATTATAGAAATTGAAATATTCTTCTGTCACTCTCTGTCCCTTGGGCAGTCTGTTTGTGTGTGTGTCTGTGCATGTCGGTCTCTGTGTGTGTGTGTCTGTGCATGTCGGTCTGTGTGTGTGTTTCTCTGTGTGCCTGTGTGTTTCTCTGTGTGTGGGTGTGTGTCTGTCTGAGTCTATGCCTGTTTCTCTCTCCTCTCTCAGAACCTCAGTAAAACTCCACATACATCAATTTGCTATTTTAATTTGGCTGCTTTTGGTGATACCACAACTGCAGAGGGTGCACTTCCTTCTGCAGGCTGGTAGGAAACCCATATCCCGCTCTTTAACAGCATATTCTGTCTGCTTTGTATACTAAATTGATTAATCCCTAATAATTGATCAAATCAGACATTGATTACTGTTTGAAAGTCTCCAGGTTTACTTTCCTCCCAGGGCTGATTAAAAGTTAGAGTTTCCCTCAGTGTTTTGGAAATATCAAACCCTGATCCCACACCCAGTAAAGTATTTTGCATGATGGGACGCTGCAAATGTTGTTATACTCAGTGCGCACGGTCCCTTCATGTTGTAATAAGATGTTATAATCTCTATTCAGATAACTCTCATGCCACAGGGGCAAAATTTCACTGGGTCAACATTCTGACCAAACACTAAAACATTACAGAAAGCTGGGCTCACAAATTCAACACAAGTTTCCTTTTCTGTGTCTCGCTGGTCTGTTCTGATTTTCTGTTGGGTGACATCAGCCTAGATTTTGTGTTCAGACCTGAACCCACAAACGTATAACTCAGAGGCAGGATTATTACCCACTGAGCTACAGCTGGCTCCAATGTTCCCAGAAAATTTAGTTGTTGTGCACGGCAAGTTTTTTTTGACCCATGTGCAGTCCCTTTAAATTTTTAAGAATCTTCGAAGACGTGTGTTATTTATCACGGAACAGGACCTGCGTGGCACCTTCCAGGCTGCTGCACACAGCTTTGCAGGAACACTGACCGACACTCTCCATCCCAATCTCTTCCTCTCTGGTAATCTCTCCCCATTGCTATCCTTCCCTCTCTCTGTTATTCTCTCTCTATATCTATCCCTGTCTTTCTCACTGTTACTCTCTCCATCTGGATGGAGGAGGAGAAAGAGAGGCATATATAGAGGCAGCTTTACTCGGTATCTAACCCCACACTGTACCTGTCCTGCGAGTGTTTTATAGAACAGAGAGGACAGAGATTTGCTCTATAGATAACTCCATTCTGTACTTGGCTTGGCAGCATTTGAAGGGACAGTTTAGACGGAGCTTTACTCTGTATCCCTGGAATTTTGAAGTGTAAGGGGTGTTTAGTTTAGTTTAATGTAGAGATTCAGCACTGAAACAGGCCCTTCAGCCCACCGAGTCTGTGCCGACCATCAACCACCCATTAATACTAATCCTACACTAATTCCATATTCCTACCACATCCCCACCTGTCCCCATATTTCCCTACCACCTACGTATACTAGGGGCAATTGCTAATGGCCAATTTACCTATCAACCTGCAAGTCTTTGGCATGTGGGAGGAAACCGGAGCACCCGGTGGAAACCCACGCAGACACAGGGAGAACTTGCAAACTCCACACAGGTAGTACCTAGAATTGAACCCGGGTCGCTGGAGCTGTGAGGCTGCGGTGCTAACCACTGTGCCACTGTGCTGGGTGAATTGATCAAAGTTTACAAGACAATACTGGAAACTGATGGGGTAGATAGAGAGAAACTCTTCTCACTGGTTGGAGGAGTCTCGGACGAGGGGCACAGTCGAAAAATCGAACATTAGTCGAAGACCCTTTCAAGGGTGAAATTTATTAACACTTCGACACACAAAGGATGGTGGAATTTTGGAATTGTCTTCCACAAATGACCCCTCCCTATCTCTGCAATCTCCTCCAGCTCCACAATCCACCAATATCTGTGATCCTCTAATTCTGGCCTCTTGAACATCCCCAATTTGAATCGTTCCACCATTGGTGGCCGTGCCTTCAAGCTGCCAAGGCCCTAACTCTGGAATTCCTTTCCCAAACCTCACCATCTCACTAACTCTATTTCCTCTTTGAAGATTCTCCCTCAAATCAACCTCTGACCAAGTTTTTGGTCATCTGGTCTAATATCTCCTGAAGTGACTCAGTGTCAAATTTTTATTTTCTTGATTCATTTGTTGGATGTGTGCGTTAGTGGCCAGGACAGCATTTATTGCCCATTCATAATTGCCCTTGAGAAGGTGGTGTTGAGCCTCCTTCTTGAACCGCTGCAGTTCATGTGGGGTAGGTACACCCACAGTGCTGTTAGGAAGGGAGATCCAGGATTTTGACCCAGTCACAGTGAAGGAGCAGCGATATAGTTCCAAGTCAGGATGGTGTGTGACTTCAGGGAAACTTGCAGGTGGTGGTGTTCCCATACGTGTTTCCTGTTGTTTGCTCTCTCTCCCCCTCCTTCTTTCTAGACCTCCCTGTCCTCCTGTCCCTCTGTGTTATGAGAACCTAAGAACAGAAGGGAGTGGGTGCAGGAACAGAGAGACCTGGGGATGTCTGTGCACAAATTGAAGGTGGCAGAGCTAGTCGAGAAAGTGGTTAAAAGGCATATGGGATCCTCGGCTTTGTAAATAGAGGCTGAGAGTATAAAAGCAAGGAGGTTATGATGAAGCTTTATAAAACACTGCTTCATCCTCATCTAGTATTGTGTCCAATTCTGGACACCGTACTTTCGGAAGGATGTGGGGGCTTTAGAGAGGATGCAGAAAAGATTCACGAGCAAGGTTCCAGGGATGAGGGACTTCCGTTACCTGGATAGATTGGAGAAACTGGTGTTGTTCTCCACAGAGAAGAGAAACTTGAGATGAGATTTGATAGAGGTGTTCAAAATCATGAGGGGTCCTGACAGAGTAGATGTAGGAGTAGGAATGCAGCACATAGGACATTCCAGACCCATTTCTGTTCAGTGTTTACTTAAACAAGTGAATTGACCATTTAATATTTTTAACTTACTTAACCCTTGTGTTCCCACAAAGATCAAGCTAGTAAATTCAACAGTGGTCACTTTGACTTCATCCCATCGTGTCTTATGTACATACTGACAGGATAGCAGGTATAACTGTAGTCATAAAATTCAGCTGAAAATTGATCATTTACATTGTTATTTCAGTCCATATTTACAGTACACACGGTACCTTACTGTTGTAATCAAGTCATATAGTGTCTATTCATCCCACTGGGGCAAAATGTCACTGGTTCAACATTCTCACCAAATACTAAAGCATTCCACAATGCAAGACTCACAAATTCAACACAAGTTTCCTTTTCTGAGTCTCGCTGGTCTGTTCTGATTCTCTGAGGGATTACTGATGCTTATCCTCCACATGAGCAGTCGTCCTAATCCCGTGTGCCTGTCCTGCTCCCAAACCCGGCATCCGCTTACATTAAGGCAAGTGATACAGGAGCGTCTCAGTGACTGAGGCAGGTGAGTCTTCAGGCTGAGCCGGGCACAGTGAGTGACCCGGGTTAATCCGAAACTCCAGGGAATGTTTTAACGGAGCTTTACTCTCGATCTAAGCCATGCTGCACCTTCTCTGAGAGTGTTTGATGGGGCAGTGTAGACGAGGAGAGTTATTCCTTACCCATTTTAAACATGGAGAAGTGAATATCCAAGAGATTGTTTTAAATGTGATGAGGGTTTCTGCCTCTACCACCCTTTCCGGCAGTGAGTTCCAGGCACCCACCAGCCACTGGGTGAAGAAACTATTGATGTGTTTTGTTCTGTTAAGTTTGATGTCAATGTTTCCCCAGGATGTTGACGCTGGGGGATTCAGTGATGGGATAATGCTTTGAATGCCAAGGGGAGGTGGTTGGATTCTCTCTTGTTGAAGATGGTCATTGCCTGGCACTTGTGTGACGTGAATGTTACTTGCCACTGGTCGTCCCAAACCTGAATGTTGTCCGGGTCTTGGTGCATGTGGCTATGGATTGCTTCATTATCTGAGGCAAAATACTGTGGATGCTGGAAATCTGGAAAGCATCGAGCTGAATCACTAACTCTGTTTCTCTCTCCACAGATGCTGCCTGACCTGCTCAGTATTTAAAGCACTTTCTGCTGGGATCTCAGCTGAAGATGGTTGGGCTGAGGACACTACCCTGATAAACTCCTGCAATGAAGGCCTGGGACTGAGATGATTGACTTCCAACAACCAAAACCATCTTCCTTTGTGCTCGGTATGATTCCAACCAGTGGAGAGATTTCCCACGATTCCCACTGACTTCAGTTTTACTCGGGCTCCTCGATGTCACACTCGGTCAAACACTGCCTTAATGTTAAGGTCAGTCTCTCTTCCCAGTAGCAGACAGGAGTGAATCGTTCCCTTTGACCCGTTGTACACTGAACAAGCTGTGTTTCTTCACAGCCTGATACAGGACTGTACACGGCCGATTAATGTAACCCATCAAACACTCCCAGAGCAGGTTCAGCACAGCTTAGGAACAGAGTACAGTTCCTTCAACATTCTCTCTCTGTCTCTCCCTCCTGCTATCTCTGACACTAGGACCGAGACAGAGGGAGAGAGGGTTAGTTATGAAGGCAGAGAGAGGGCTGTAGAGAGGGACAAAGTTGGAGAGAGAGAGGTTGTTGAGGTGGATGAAAAGGATAATGTAAGATATATTAATTTGATGTAATCCTTCACTGCTGTGTACACAAACATATAAGAGATAGATATGGAGAGAAAAAAAACATCAGGAGAGGGGGAAATGCAGACAATGTTGGGGCCCAGGCGTATACGTTTGATGATCCAGAAGGAATAGCCTCCATTTTAAACATCCAGCAAGCTATTCCACTGTGGGAGCCATCACACCCAAACAGACATAGACACACACACACAAACACACAGAAATACCCACACAATGATATTTGTTTGTGCAAATTTCATGCTGGCTTATTGGTTAATTTTTAAATCTGTGATTGATAGATTCTTGTTAACCAAAGGTATTAAGAGATAAGGGGCAAAGGCAGGATATATGGTGTAAGTTACATCACAGATCAGCCAAGATCACATTGGATGCCGGAACAGGATTGTGGGGTTAAATTGCATCCTCCTCTTCCAATATCCCCTGTTAAATATCCTTCTTTCTCTTTTAGTCACCCTGTCAGTCTATGTCTCTCTGTTTCTCTCTCTCTGTCTCTATCAGACAGTGTAGAGTGAGATTCACTCTGTATCCACCCCATGATGTTCCTGCCCTGGGAGTGTGTGATGGGACAGTGTAGAGGGAAATTTACTCTGTGTCAAACCCAACATTGTGCTTGGCTTGGGAATGTTTAATGGGACAGTGTAGCTGGAGATTTACTCTGTATCCCTGGAATTTTGAAGGCTCAGGTGTGATTTGATGATTGTTTTCAAGATAATAAGGGAAACTGATGGGGTAGACAGAGAGTAACAATTCCCACTGGCTGCAGAGTCTAGAACATGGGGGCATAGTCTAAAAATATAAACCTAGCCTAAAAACCTTTCAGGAGTGAAATGAAGAAACACTTCAACACACCAGGTGTGGTATCAGTTTGGAACTCTCTTCCACAAACAGCAATTGATGCTGAGACACTTGTTAATTTTTAAATCTGAGTTTGATAGATTTTTGTTAACCAAAGGTATTAAGGGACAAAGATAGGTACATGGAGTTAGATCACACATCAGCCATGAGCTCATTGAATGACAGAACAGGGTTGAGGGGCCAAATGGCCTCCTCCTCTTCCTCTGTCCTACGCCCAATATCCTGCGATCACGCTCTGTGTCTTGGTCTCTGTCTCCCTCTTTGTCTCTCTTTCTGTCTGTCTGTCTCTCTCTCTCTCCTCTCATCTGTGGAAATCCACACACATCAGTCAGCCATTTTAGGTTCATTTTCAGTGGCCATTTTATGTTCCCACAACACTGGGACATTTATCGCTGTCTATCCCAAACCATCTCTCTTTGTAGTCTATTTGTGTCCTCCTCACAGCTTATTGTCCCACCTAACCTAGTATCTCTCTCCTTTGCTCCGTCTCACTCACGCACTCTCCCCATTTCTCTCTCCCCCCACCCCCTGCAATCTCTCTTTAAGTGTCCTGTTATCACATCCTTTATTATAGATTCGACCATTTTCCCTATGACTGATGTTAGACGAACAGGTCTTTAGTTCCCTATTTTCTCCCTCCTTCCTTTTGTAAATAGTGGGGTTACATTTGCTACCTTCTAATCTGACTCTCTCACACTGCCTCTCTCACACTGCCTCTGTCCCTCGCTATCTGTCTTTCCCCCCTCTCTCTCTCTCTATCTCTCCCTCTCTCTCTCTCTACCTCTGTCCACGTCTCAATTTGTGCCTCCCTCACACCAGCGCTCCCTCTCTCTCTGTCTCTCTCTATCTTTCTGTCTGCCTCTCTCTCTCTCTCTGCCTCTCTCTCTCTCTGTCTCTCTCTCTCTCTCTCTCTCTCTCTCTGCCTCTCTCTCTCTCTCTGTCACTCCCTCTCTCTCTTTCGCTGCCTCTGTCCACGTCTGAGTTTGTGTCGACTCCACACCATCTCTCCCTCCCTCTCTCCCTCCCTCTCTCTCTCTCTTTCTCCCTCTCTCCCTCCCTCTCCCTCTCTGTCTCTGTCTCAGAGTTGCAGCTCAGATGATTAACCTCTTTATCCATGTGTTATGAACACGGGACTTTGTCTCTCTCCCATTTTCTAGGATGTTGCCAGGACTGGAGAATTGTAGCTGTGAGGATAGGCAGGGGTTGTTGTCCTTGGAACAGAGAAGGCTGAGGGGAGATCTGATTGAAATGTACAAAATGTTGAGGGTCCTGGATAGAGTGGAGGTGAAGGGCAGAGAACCATAGCAGAAAGGTCAGTGACGAGGGGGCATAGATTTAAAGTGATTGGCAGAAAAATTAGAGGGGAGTTGAGGAAAATCTTTTTCACCCAGAGGGTCGCGATGGTCTGGAACTCACTGCCTGAAAGGGTAGTTGAGGCAGAGACCCTCAACTCATTCAGAAGGAGTTTGGATCGGCACCTCAAGTGCGGTAAGCTGCAGAGCTCAGACCAAATGCTGGAAGGTGGGATTAGAATAGGTTGATCGTTTTTCGGCTGGCACAGAGAGGATGGGCCAAGTGGCCCCTTTCTGTGCCTTAAAATTTCTATGTTGCCCTCGCCAACTCTATTTTTCCCTCTGTTACCCTCTGAATCCCAGTCTCTCCCTCTCTGTTACTCTCTGAATCCCTGTCTCTCCCTCTCTGTTACCCTCTGAATCCCAGTCTCTCCCTCTCTGTTACCCTCTGAATCCCAGACTCTCCCTCTCTGTTACCCTCTGAATTCCAGTCTCTCCCTCTCTGTTACCCTCTGAATCCCAGTCTCTCCCTCTCTGTTACCCTCTGAATTCCAGTCTCTCCCTCTCTGTTACCCTCTGAATCCCAGTCTCTCGCTCTCTGTTACCCTCTGAATCCCAGTCTCTCCCTCTCTGTTACCCTCTGAATCCCAGTCTCTCCCTCTCCGTTACCCTCTGAATCCCATTCTCTCCCCCTCTGTTACTCTCTGAATCCCAGTCTCTCCCTCCATGTTTCCCTCTGAATCCCAGAATCTCCCTCTCTGTTACCCTCTGAATTCCAGTCTCTCCCTCTCTGTTACCCTCTGAATCCCAGTCTCTCAATCTCTCTTACCCTCTGAGTCCCAGACTCTCCCTCTCTGTTACCCTGTGAATCCCAGACTCTCCCTCTCTGTTACCGTCTGAATCCCAGTCTCTCCCTCTCTGTTTCCCTCTGAATCCCAGACTCTCCCTCTCTGTTACCGTCTGAATCCCAGACTCTCCCTCTCTGTTACCGTCTGAATCCCAGTCTCTCCCTCTCTGTTTCCCTCTGAATCCCAGCCTCTCCCTCTCTGTTACCATCTGAATCCCAGTCTCTCCCTCTCTCTTCCCCTCTGAGTCCCAGTCTCTCCCTCTCATTTACCCTCTGAGTCCCAGTCTCTCCCTCTCCGTTTGCCTCTGAATCCCAGTCTCTCCCTCTCTCTTACCCTCTGAGTCCCAGTCTCTCCCTCTCCGTTACCCTCTGAATCCCAGTCTCTCCCTCTCTGTTACCTGACCAGAGCTTTATAAATGTTCAGCGCACCCTCTCGGCTTTTGTACTCACTGTATACAGTGTAAATTGTGGTATTCCCCAGGGGTTTTGATTAGGACCACTGATCTTATTGATATATGAATGACTCAGACTGGGGTAAACAGGGCATAACTTCAACATTGTGCCATTTGCAATGTAATAAACAGGGAAGGGAATAGGAGTAGACTTCAGGAGGATAGAGGCAGTCTGGTGAAATGGTCAGACACATAGCAGGTTAACTTCAATGCTGAGAAATGTCAAATGATGCATTTTGGAAGGAAGGCTGAGGAGAAGCGATATAAACTAAATGGTACAATGTTAAAATGGGTGCTGGTTCAGAGAGATCTGGGATTTCATTTGTGTCACTTTTTACACCTAAAAGATTCAATTTGGGGCTTGCAATCTCGAAGTTGAATTTAGCTTCATCCTGAAAAGTGTTAGTAAACGTGTTGGGAAATGTGTCAAAAGCTGTTTCCATTCAGACATTCCTGCATTGTGGAAGTGTGAGCTATCTTTGCAGAGACAGGAAATAGAGTTGTTTGAATGGACCTGCAGGTTTTGGTTGATGCAATAAGGTGAGAATTTGAATTGTGTCCCTTCCAGATACACAGAATTGAAGGTATTTACAGAACACCACATGAAGTAGTTTACCAATGTCTGACAAACTTCAAAGACTTCAAACACATGGAAGAAGAGGAGAAGGGAACAATATACAAAACCTCAGTCAGTCAGACAACAGCAGGAGGAAAATGAATCTCTTTTTATGGGTTTTAATTTGAAGGCCTGAGCTGATGATTGAAAAAGCCGGAGTTCAAATCCCACACTGGGCTGTTGTGAATTAGAATTCTATTTTTTCTTTAAAAAAACATAAATCTGGAATTAAAAAGCCTCGAGGTTGGAATGATTCACTCCTGTCTACTAGTGCAAAGCCCGTGTGTGTCTCAGTTTTGCTGTATTTATTAACGATTTAAGATGATGAGGTAGAATGCAACATACCCAAGTTTACCAATGACACAAAAATAGGCAGCATTGTAAGCAGTGTAGCTGGAAGCAGAACAATGCAAAGAGATATCTGAAGTGAATGGTTAAAACTGTGGTAGATAGATTTCAATGTCAGTAAAAAAAGACTAGAACAGAGTACTTTATAAATGGTGTAAAGCTAGAAACACTGGAGGTTGAAAGAGACTTTGGGGGGTCCATGTCCATTTGAGTGCAGTGTAGATTTACCAGAATGATAACTGGACTCCAAGGGTTAAATTACGAGGTGATATTACACAAACTGGGGATTTATTGCCTGGAATTTAGGAGGATCAAGGTGATTTGATCAAATCTGTTGAGATATTAAGGGGAACTGATGGGGTAGTTTGGGAGAAACTATTTCAGCCGCTTGGGAACATAGGAACAGGAGTAGGCCATTCAGCCCATCGAGCCTGCTCCGCCATTCAATACGATCATGGCTGATCATCCACTTCAATGCCTTTTTCCCAGACTGAGTTTCCACAGCCCACTGGAGTAGAGAATTCCAAAGATTCACAACCCTCTGAGCAAAGACATTTCTCCCCATCTCTGACCTCAGTGGCTTCCCCCTTATTTTGAAATTGTGTCCCCTGGTTCTAGACTCCCGAACCAAAGGAGACATCTTACCTGCATCTAACCTGTCTATCCCTTTTAGTATTTAGTATGTTTCAATAAGATCACCTCTCATTCTTCTAAAGTCCAATGAGTATAGGCCCAACCTGTTCAACCATTCCTCATAAGACAACCCCTTCATCCCAGGAATCAGCCGAGTGAACCTTCTCTGAACTGGTTCCAATGCATCCAGGCCTGACCATTTATCCACTTTGAAAGTTGCCAAACACCTTAATATTTCCCTCTCACTCTGTTTATCCCATCCAATATTTCACACTCCTCCTCTTTAACTACAATATCTGCATCGTTCCCCCTCTTTTATAAAGATGGAGACAAAGTATTCATTAAGAACCATGCCCACATCTCCCACCTCCATACACACATTCCCTTTTTGGTCCCTAATACTCTATCCTTAATTATCCTCTTGCTCTTCATTTATTTATAAAACATCTTTGTGATTTCTTTGATTTAATGGTAATATAATTTTCCAGCCATTACTTTGCTCTCCTAATTTGATTTTTAATTTCACCCTTGTACTTTCTCCACTCATCTTGGCCTCTGTGGTATTGAGCTCTCGGTATCCGACATAAGCTTCCCTCTTGTGCCTTATCGTACCCGGTTTGATCCTTGACATCCAAGGGGCTCTAGATTTCGGAGTACCACCCTGTTTGTCTTTGTGTGAACATATTTGATATCAACCCTCAGTAACTCTCACTGCTCTGACACTGATTGACCTTCAAGTAGCTGTTTCCAGTCCACTTTGCTAAAATCCCCCATCTCTGGATCCACCATCCCCTCTGCTCCCCACAATGGACTCTCACATCCTTCTGAAAGTGTGGTCACCAGAATTGGATGCAGTATTCTGGTCGAGGCCTAACCAGAGGTTTATAAACATTCAGCATAACTTTCATGCTTTTGTATTCAAAGTCTCTATTTATGAAGACCAAGATCCCATATGCTTTGCTGCCTACTTTCTCAATATGTCCTGCCACCTTCAAAGATGTATGTACATGTATCCCCAGGTCTCTCTGTCCCTGCACACTCCCTAGAACTGGGCCATTAAGTCTATATTCCCTCTCCCTATCCCTTCTGCCCATCTCACATTTCCCTGTATTAAATTCCTTCTGCCACTTGTCTGCCCATCCCACTCCCCTATCTATGTCCTGTTGCAGTCGATTGGTGTCACCTTCACTGTTTGCATCTCCTCCAAGTTCGTTAACGGCAAATATTAAAATTTTACAAGAAGCACTGACTTTTGGGGAACACTGTTGTCTACCATCTTCCAGTCTGAAAAACAACCATTTACCACAACTCCCTGTTTTCTGTCCTTTCACCAATTTTTGATCCAAGCTGACACTGGCCCTCCTATCCCATGAGCCTCAGTTTTGTTAACCAGAATTTTATGTGCTACTTTGTCAAACGCTTTCTTCAAATCCATATAAAATCCATTGCATTCCCTTCATCAACCTTCTCTGTTACTTCATCAAATTCTTGCTGGCTTTCCCTAATGAACTCAAACCTCTCCAAGTGCCTGTTGATTTTTTTCTCTTTCAATGATTTCTCCAATTGTCCTTTTGAAAGCTACTATTGAATCTGTCTCCACCACTATCAGACATTGCATTTCAAATCTGAAGCACTTGTGTGGAAAAAAAATCCTTTCCCTCATGTCGCCAATGTTTGTTTTTGCCGATCACCTTCAATCTGTGCTCTCTGGTTATCAATCCTTCAGCCATTGGAAACACTTTCTCTTTATTTCCTCCATCTAAAGCTTTCATGATTTGATACACCACGATCAAATCTCCTTTTAATCTTCTCTGCTCTAAGGAGAACAAGCCCAGTTTCTCCAGTCTATCAGTGTAACTGTAATAATCTCATCCAGGAACCGTTCTAGTAAATCTCTTCTGTACATTCACCAAAGCCTCCATGTCTTTCCTAAAGTGTGGTTCCAGAATTGGACACAATACTGCAGCTGAGGACAAACTATTATTTTATAAATGTTTAGCATCACTTCCTGACTTTTACACTCTATACCTGTTTATAAAGCTCAGGATCCCATCGGCTTTATTAACCCATCAACAAAGGGGGAAATTCTACCAGAACAATTGATCAGTTCCCTTGGACATGAATCCGTGAGTCGTTCCGAGGCTGTTGGGAGGGTTTAGAGAGAACCCCAAACTGGTCATTTTTTGAAGCAGAAAACCATCAATGCATTGGCAGGGATATTAATAAAGCCCTTCGGAAGACAGGAGGAGGCCATTCGTCCCCTCGAGACTGTCCTGCCCATTCATTCAGGTCATGGCTGATTTGCTCCTTATCCACATGGAGCTGTCTCTGCTCCGAAAACATTAATACCCTTTCCGAACAAATCTCTACCGGCAATCAGGAATTAATGTCACTGCCTGTTAATACTGGGGAATTCCTTCCCTAAACCTCTCCGTCTCTCTATCTCTCATTCCTGCTTAAAGACGTTCCTTAAAACTAACCTCTTTGACCAAGCTTTTTGTCATCAGCCTTAATCTCAACTTCTGTGGGTTTGGTGTCAGATTTTGTTTTGTAATGCACCCTGTGCAGCGTCTTTGGGATTTTTTATTCCTCACCTTCTCCTTCACTCCGTCACTCACTCTCTCTCTTTCTCTCCCTCACCCCCCTCTCTCTCTCTTTCTCCCCCTCACCTCTAAGACAAGTATATCCTTCCTTCAGTACTGAGACCAGGACTGTACACAATACTGCAGGTGTGGGCTCACAGAAATACCATCACACACCTAACTTGTGTCTTTCAAGTGATGGAAAAGCTTTGGGGAGTCAGGGGGTGAGTCACTTGTAGCCCAGTATTGATGTGATTTCGTCAGCTCAGTTCCTGGTCAATGTTTCCCCAGGATGTTGACGTTGGGGGATTCAGCGATGGGATAATGCTTTGAATGCCAAGGGGAGGTGGTTGGATTCTCTCTTGTTGCAGATGGTCATTGCCTGGCACTTGTGTGACGTGAATGTTACTTGCCACTGGTCGGCCCAAACCTGAATGTTGTCCGGGTCTTGGTGCATGTGGCTCTGGATTGCTTCATTATCTGAGGAAAAATACTGTGGATGCTGGAAATCTGGAAAGCATCGAGCTGAATCACGACCTCTGTTTCTCTCTCCACAGATGCTGCCTGACCTGCTCAGTATATCCAGCATTTTCTGCTGGGATCTCAGCTGAAGATGGTTTGGGCTGAGGACACGACCCTGATAAACTCCTGCGGTGAAGGCCTGGGACTGAGATGATTGACCACAACCACAGCCACCTTCCTTTGTGCTCGGGCTTTAGAGAGAGACAAAATTGGAGAGAGCGAGATTGTTGAGGTGGATGAAGAGGATAATGTAAGATATATTAACTTGATTTAATCCTTCACTGCTGTCTACACAAATATATAAGAGATAGGTATGGAGAGAAAAAAGATCGGGCAGGGAGAAATGTAGATGAAGTTGGGGCCCAGGTGGACACTTTTGATGATCCAGGAGGATTAGTCTCCATTTTAAACATCCAGCAAGCTGTTCCACTGTGGGAGCCATCACACCCTCATGATATTGGTTGTGGAAATTTCATGCTGGCTTATTGGTTAATTTTTAAATCTGTGATTGATAGATTCCTGTTAACCAAAGGTATTAAGAGATAAGGGGCAAAGGCAGGATATATGGTGTAAGTTACATCACAGATCATCCCTGATCTCATTTGATGCCGGAACAGAGTTGTGGGGTTGAATTGCATCTTCCTCTTCCAATATCCCCTGTGAAGTATCCTTCTTTCTCTTTTAGTCACCCTGTCAGTCTATGTTTCTGGGAGATTTCTTGTATCTTCCTCAGTGAAGACAGACACAAAGTCATCATTTATCTTCACTGCCATTTCTCTATTCCCCATTATAAATTCTCCTGACTCTGCCTGTAATGGACCCACATTTGTCTCAGCCAAACCATTCCTTTTTATGTCCCTATTGAAACTTTTACAGTCCGTTTTGATGTTTTTATGTCTGGGGGATTCTGGGACTAGTGAGCATAGTCTGAGAATTAGAGGCAGTCCTTTCAGGAGTGAAGTTCGGAAACACGTCTACAGACTAAAGGTGGTGTTAGTTTGGAACTGTCTTCTGTAAATAACCATTGATGCAAAATCAATTGTTCATTTTTAAATCTAAGATTGGCCATCCCGAATGTCTTTTGGAAATTGAAATATTCTTCTGTCACTCTCTGTCCCTTGGGCAGTCCGTTTGTGTGTGTGTCTGTGCATGTCGGTCTCTGTCTGTGTGTGTCTGTGTGTCTGTGGAAGTCGGTCTGTGTGTGTGTGTCTATGTGTGTGTCTATGTGTGTGGTTCTGTGTGTGTGTTTCTCTGTGTGTTTCTCTGTGTGTGGGTGTGTGTGTGTGTGTGTGTGTGTCTGTCTGTGTCTGTGCCTGTTTCTCTCTCCTCAGTACCTCAGTAAAACTCCACATACATCAATTTGCTATTTTAATTTGGCTGCTTTTGGTGATACCACAACTGCAGAGGGTGCACTTCCTTCTGCAGGCTGGTAGGAAACCCATATCCCGCTTTTTAACGGCATATTCTGTCTGCTTTGTATACTAAATTGATGAATCCCTAATAATTGATCAAATCTGACATTGATTACTGTTTGAAAGTCTCCAGGTTTACTTTCCTCCCAGGGCTGATTAAAAGTTAGAGTTTCCCTCAGTGTTTTGGAAATATCAAACCCTGATCCCACACCCAGTAAAGTATTTTACATGATGGGACGCTGCAAATGTTGTTATACTCAGTGCGCACGGTCCCTTCATGTTGTAATAAGATGTTATAATCTCTATTCAGATAAATCTCATGACACAGGGGTAAAATTTCACTGGGTCAACATTCCGACCAAACACTAAAACATTACAGAAAGCGAGGCTCACAAATTCAACACAAGTTTCCTTTTCTGTGTCTCGCTGGTCTGTTCTGATTTTCTCTTGGGTGACATCAGTCTAGATTTTGTGTTCGGACCTGAACCCACAAACGTATAACTCAGAGGCAGGATTATTACCCACTGAGCTACAGCTGGCTCCAATGTTCCCAGAAAATTTAGTTGTTGTGCACGGCAATTTTTTTTTGACCCATGTGCAGTCCCTTTATATTTTTAAGAATCTTCGAAGACGTGTGTTATTTATCACGGAACAGGACCTGCGTGGTACCTTCCAGGCTGCTGCACACAGCTTTGCAGGAACACTGACCGACACTCTCCATCCCAATCTCTTCCTCTCTGGTAATCTCTCCCCATTGCTATCCTTCCCTCTCCCTGTTCTTCCCTCTCTATATCTATCCCTGTCTTTCTCACTGTTACTCTCTCCATCTGGATGGAGGAGGAGAAAGAGAGGCATATATAGAGGCAGCTTTACTCGGTATCTAACCCCACACTGTACCTGTCCTGCGAGTGTTTTATAGAACAGAGAGGACAGAGATTTGCTCTGTAGATAACTCCATTCTGTACTTGGCTTGGCAGCATTTGAAGGGACAGTTTGGACGGAGCTTTACTCTGTATCCCTGGAATTTTGAAGTGTAAGGGGTGTTAAGTTTAGTTTAATGTAGAGATTCAGCACTGAAACAGGCCCTTCGGCCCACCGAGTCTGTGCCGACCATCAACCACCCATTAATACTAATCCTACACTAATTCCATATTCCTACCACATCCCCACCTGTCCCCATATTTCCCTACCACCTACCTATACTAGGGGCAATTGCTAATGGTCAATTTACCTATCAACCTGCAAGTCTTTGGCATGTGGGAGGAAACCGGAGCACCCGGAGGAAACCCACGTAGACACAGGGAGAACTTGCAAACTCCACACAGGTAGTACCCAGAATTGAACCCGGGTCGCTGGAGCTGTGAGGCTGCGGTGCTAACCACTGTGCCACTGTGCTGGGTGAATTGATCAAAGTTTACAAGACAATACTGGAAATTGATGGGGTAGATAGAGAGAAACTCTTCTCACTGGTTGGAGGAGTCTCGGACGAGGGGCACAGTCGAAAAATCGAACATTAGTCGAAGACCCTTTCAAGGGTGAAATTTATTAACACTTCTACACACAAAGGATGGTGGAATTTTGGAATTGTCTTCCACAAATGACCCCTCCCTATCTCTGCAATCTCCTCCAGCTCCACAATCCACCAATATCTGCCATCCTCTAATTCTGACCTCTTGAACATCCCCAATTTGAATCGTTCCACCATTGGTGGCCGTGCCTTCAAGCTGCCAAGGCCCTAACTCTGGAATTCCTTTCCTAAACCTCACCATCTCACTAACTCTCTTTCCTCTTTGAGGATTCTCCCTCAAACCAACCTCTGACCAAGTTTTTGGTCATCTGGTCTAATATCTCCTGAAGTGACTCGGTGTCAAATTTTTATTTTCTTGATTCATTTGTTGGATGTGTGCGTTAGTGGCCAGGACAGCATTTATTGCCCATTCATAATTGCCCTTGAGAAGGTGGTGTTGAGCCTCCTTCTTGAACCGCTGCAGTCCATGTGGGGTAGGTACACCCACAGTGCTGTTAGGAAGGGAGATCCAGGATTTTGACCCAGTCACAGTGAAGGAGCAGCGATATAGTTCCAAGTCAGGATGGTGTGTGACTTAAAGGAAACTAGCAGGTGGTGGTGTTCCCATACGGGTTTCCTGTTTGTTTGCTCTCTCTCCCCCTCATTATTTCTAGCCCTCCCTGTCCTCCTGTCCCTCTCTGTCATGGGAACCTAAGAACAGAAGGAAGTGGGTGCAGGAACAGAGAGACCTGGGGATGTCTGTGCACAAATTGAAGGTGGCAGAGCTAGTTGAGAAAGTGGTTAAAAGGCATATGGGATCCTCGGCTTTGTAAATGGAGGCTTAGAGTATAAAAGCAAGGAGGTTATGATGAAGCTTTATAAAACACTGCTTCATCCTCAACTAGTATTGTGTCCAATTCTGGACACCGTACTTTCGGAAGGATGTGGGGGCTTTAGAGAGGATGCAGAAAAGATTCACGAGCAAGGTTCCAGGGATGAGGGACTTCAGTTACCTGGATAGATTGGAGAAACTGGTGTTGTTCTCCATAGAGAAGAGAAACTTGAGATTAGATTTGACAGAGGTGTTCAAAATCATGAGGGGTCCTGACAGAGTAGATGTAGGAGTAGGAATGCAGCACATAGGACATTCCAGACCCATTTCTGTTCAGTGTTTACTTAAACAAGTGAATTGACCATTTAATATTTTTAACTTACTTAACCCTTGTGTTCCCACAAAGATCAAGCTAGTAAATTCAACAGTGGTCACTTTGACTTCATCCCATCGTGTCTTATGTACATCCTGACAGGATAACAGGTATAACTGTAGTCATAAAATTCAGCTGAAAATTGATCAGTTACATTGTTATTTCAGTCCATATTTACAGTACACACGGTACCTTACTGTTGTAATAAAGTCATATAGTGTCTATTCATCCCACTGGGGCAAAATGTCACTGGCTCAACATTCTCACCAAATACTAAAGCATTCCACAATGCAAGACTCACAAATTCAACACAAGTTTCCTTTTCTGAGTCTCGCTGGTCTGTTCAGATTCTCTGAGGGATTACTGATGTTTATCCTCCACATGAGCAGTCGTCCTAATCCCGTGTGCCTGTCCTGCTCCCAAACCCGGCATCCACTTACATTAAGGCAAGTGATACAGGAGCGTCTCAGTGACTGAGGCAGGTGAGTCTTGAGGCTGAGCCGGGCACAGTGAGTGACCCGGGTTAATCCGACACTCGAGGGACAGTTTAAACTGAACTGTACTCTGTATCTAACCTGTGCTGTACCTTCTCTGAGATTGTTTGATGGGGCAGTGCAGACGAGGAGAGTTATTCCTTACCCATTTTAAATATAGAGAAGTTAATATCCAAGAGATTGTTTTAAATGTGATGAGGGTTTCTGCCTCTACCATCCTTTAGAGTCATAGAGAGATACAGCACTTATACAGGCCCTTCGGCCCGCCCAGTCTGTGCCGGCCATCAACCACCCATTTAATACTAATCCTTTCAGGCAGTGAGTTCCAGACACCCACCAGCCACTGGGTGAAGAAACTATTGATGTGTTTCGTTCAGTTAAGTTTGATGTCAATGTTTCCCCAGGATGTTGACGCTGGGTGATTCAGTGATGGGATAATGCTTTGAATGCCAAGGGGAGGTGGTTGGATTCTCTCTTGTTGCAGATGGTCATTGCCTGGCACTTGTGTGACGTGAATGTTACTTGCCACTGGTCGGCCCAAGCCTGAATGTTGTCTGGGTCTTGGTGCATGTTGCTATGGATTGCTTCATTATCTGAGGCAAAATACTGTGGATGCTGGAAATCTGGAAAGCATCAAGCTGAATCACTAACTCTGTTTCTCTCTCCACAGATGCTGCTTGACCTGCTCAGTATTTAAAGCACTTTCTGCTGGGATCTCAGTTGAAGATGGCTGGGCCTCGGACACTACCCTGATAAACTCCTGCAGTGATGTCCTGGGACTGAGATGATTGACCTCCAACAACCAAAACCATCTTCCTTTGTGCTCGGTATGATTCCAACCAGTGGAGAGATTTCCCCCGATTCCCACTGACTTCAGTTTTACTCGGGTTCCTCGATGTCACACTCGGTCAAACGCTGCCTTGATGTTAAGGTCAGTCTCTCTTCCCAGTAGCAGACAGGAGTGAATCGTTCCCTTTGACCCGTTGTACACTGAACAAGCTGTGTTTCTTCACAGCCTGATACAGGACTGTACACGGCCGATTAATGTAGCCCATCAAACACTCCCAGAGCAGGTTCAGCTCAGCTAAGGAACAGAGTACAGTTCCTTCAACATTCTCTCTCTGTCTCTCCCTCCTGCTATCTCTGACATTAGGAGAGAGACAGAGGGAGAGAGGGTTAGATATGAAGGCAGAGAGAGGGCTGTAGAGAGGGACAAAATTGGAGAGAGAGAGATTGTTGAGGTGGATGAAAAGGATAATGTAAGATATATTAATTTGATGTAATCCTTCACTGCTGTGGACACACACATATAAGAGATAGATATGGAGAGAAAAAAACATCGGGAGAGGGGGAAATGCAGACAATGTTGGGGCCCAGGCGGATAATGTTGATGATCCAGAAGGAACAGTCTCCATTTTAAACATCCAGCAAGCTATTCCACTGTGGGAGCCATCACACCCAAACAGACATAGACACACACACAAACACACAGAAATACCCACACAATGATATTGGTTGTGCAAATTTCATGCTGGCTTATTGGTTAATTTTTAAATCTGTGATTGATAGATTCTTGTTAACCAAAGGTATTAAGAGCTAAGGGGCAAAGGCAGGATATATGGTGTAAGTTACATCACAGATCAGCCAAGATCTCATTTGATGCCGGAACAGTGGTGTGGGGTTGAATTGCATCTTCCTCTTCCAATGTCCCCTGTGAAGTATCCTTCCATCTCTTTTAGTCACCCTGTCAGTCCATGTCTCTCTGTTTCTCTCTTTCTGTCTCTATCGGACAGTGTAGAGTGAGATTCACTCTGTATCCACCCCATGATGTTCCTGCCCTGGGAGTGTGTGATGGGACAGTGTAGAGGGAAATTTACTCTGTGTCAAACCCAACATTGTGCTTAGCTTGGGAATATTTAATGGGACAGTGTAGCTGGAGATTTACTCTGTATCCCTGGAATTTTGAAGGCTCAGGTGTGATTTGATGATTGTTTTCAAGATAATAAGGGAAACTGATGGGGTAGACAGAGAGTAACAATTCCCACTGGCTGCAGAGTCTAGAACATGGGGGCATAGTCTAAAAATATAAACCTAGTCTAAAAACCTTTCAGGAGTGAAATGAAGAAACACTTCAACACACCAGGTGTGGTATCAGTTTGGAACTCTCTTCCACAAACAGCAATTGATGCTGAGACACTTGTTAATTTTTAAATCTGAGTTTGATAGATTTTTGTTAACCAAAGGTATTAAGGGGCAAAGATAGGTACATGGAGTTAGATCACACATCAGCCATGAGCTCATTGAATGACAGAACAGGGTTGAGGGGCCAAATGGCCTCCTCCTCTTCCTCTGTCCTACGCCCAATATCCTGCGATCACTCTCTGTGTCTTGGTCTCTGTCTCCCTCTTTGTCTCTCTTTCTGTCTGTCTGTCTGTCTGTCTGTCTCTCTCTCCTCTCATCTGTGGAAATCCACACACATCAGTCAGCCATTTTAGGTTCATTTTCAGTGGCCATTTTATGTTCCCACAACACTGGGACATTTATCGCTGTCTATCCCAAACCATCTCTCTTTGTAGTCTATTTGTGTTCTCCTCACAGCTTATTGTCCCACCTAACCTAGTATCTCTCTCCTTTGCTCCGTCTCACTCACGCACTCTCCCCCCTCTCTCTCCCCCCCATTTCTCTCTCCCCCCATTTCTCTCTTTCCCCCCCACCCCCCCCCCCGCAATCTCTCTTTAAGTGTCCTGTTATCACATCCTTTATTATAGATTCGACCATTTTCCCTATGACTGATGTTAGACGAACAGGTCTTTAGTTCCCTATTTTCTCCCTCCTTCCTTTTGTAAATAGTGGGGTTACATTTGCTACCTTCTAATCTGACTCTCTCACTCCGCCTCTCTCACTCTGCCTCTCTCACACTGCCTCTGTCCCTCGCTATCTGTCTTTCCCCCCTCTCTCTCTCGCTCGATCTCTCCCTCTCTCTCTCTACCTCTGTCCACGTCTCAATTTGTGCCTCCCTCACACCATCGCTCCCTCTCTCTCTGTCTCTCTCTATCTTTCTGTCTGCCTCTCTCTCTCTCTCTGCCTCTCTCTCTCTCTGTCTCTCTCTCTCTCTCTCTGCCTCTCTCTCTCTCTCTCTCTCTCTGTCACTCCCTTGCTCTCTTTCGCTGCCTCTGTCCACGTCTGAGTTTGTGTCGACTCCACACCATCTCTCCCTCCCTCTCTCCCTCCCTCTCTCTCTCTCTTTCTCCCTCTCTCCCTCCCTCTCTCTCTCTGTCTCTGTCTCAGAGTTACAGCTCAGATGATTAACCTCTTTATCCATGTGTTATGAACACGGGACTTTGTCTCTCTCCCATTTTCTCGGATGTTGCCAGGACTGGAGAATTGTAGCTATGAGGATAGGCAGGGGTTGTTGTCCTTGGAACAGAGAAGGCTGAGGGGAGATCTGATTGAAATGTCCAAAATTTTGAGGGTCCTGGATAGAATGGAGGTGAAGGGCAGAGAACCATAGCAGAAAGGTCAGTGACGAGGGGGCATAGATTTAAAGTGATTGGTAGAAAAATTAGAGGGGAGTTGAGGAAAATCTTTTTCTCCCAGAGGGTCACGATGGTCTGGAACTCACTGCCTGAAAGGGTAGTTGAGGCAGAGACCCTCAACTCATTCAGAAGGAGTCTGGATAGACACCTCAAGTGCGGTAAGCTGCAGGGCTCCAACCAAATGCTGGAAGGTGGGATTAGAATCGGTTGATCGTTTTTCGGCTGGCACAGAGAGGATGGGCCAAGTGGCCTCTTTCTGTGCCTTAAAATTTCTATGTTGCCCTCGCCAACTCTATTTTTCCCTCTGTTACCCTCTGAATCCCAGTCTCTCCCTCTCTGTTACCCTCTGAATCCCAGTCTCTCCCTCTCTGTTACCCTCTGAATCCCAGTCTTTCCTGCTCTGTTACCCTCTGAATCCGAGTCTCTCTATCTCTGTTACCCTGTGAATCCCAGTCTCGCCCTCTCTATTACACTCTGAATCCCAGTCTCTCCCTCTCTGTAACCCTCTGAATCCCAGTCTTTCCCTCTCTGTTACCCTCTGAATCCCAGTCTTTCCTGCTCTGTTACCCTCTGAATCTCAGTCTCTCCCTCTCTGGTACCCTCTGAATCCCAGACTCTCCCTCTCTGTTACCCTGTGAATCCCAGTCTTTTCCTCTCTGTTATCCTCTGAATCTTAGTCTCTCCCCCTCTGTTACTCTCTGAATCCCAGTCTCTCCCTTTCTGTTACCCTCTGAATCCCATTCTTTCCTGCTCTGTTACCCTCTGAATCTCAGTCTCTCCCTCTCTGTTACCCTGTGAATCCCAGTCTCTCCCTTTCTGTTAACATCTGAATCCCAGTCTTGCCCTCTCTGTTGCACTCTGAATCCCAGTCTCACCCTCTCTGTTACCCTGTGAATCCCAGTCTCGCCCTCTCTGTTACCCTCTGAATCCCATTCTTTCCTGCTCTGTTTCCCTCTGAATCCGAGTCTATCTATCTCTGTTACCCTGTGAATCCCAGTCTCGCCCTCTCTGTTACACTCTGAATCCCAGTCTCTCCCTCTCTGTAACCCTCTGAATCCCAGTCTTTCCCTCTCTGTTACCACCCTCTGAATCTCAGTCTCTCCCTCTCTGTTACCCTCTGAATCCCAGTCTCTCCCTCTCTGTTACCCTGTGAATCCCAGTCTCTCCCTCTCTGTTACCCTATGAATCCCAGTCTCTCCCTCTCTGTTACCTGACCAGAGCTTTATAAATGTTCAGCACACCCTCTCTGCTTTTGTACTCACTGTGTACAGTGTAAATTGTTGTACAGTGGTATTCCCCAGGGGTTTTGATTAGGACCACTGATCGTTTTGATATATGAATGAATTAGACTTGGGTTTACAGGGCATAACTTCAACATTGTGTCATTTAGTTTAGTTTAGTTTCGAGATACAGCACTGAAACAGGCCCTTCGGCCCACCAAGTCTGTGCCGAGCATCAACCATCCATTTATACTAATCCTACACTAATTCCACATGACTACCACATCCCCACATTTCCCGACCACCTACCTATACTTGGGGCAATTTATAAAGGCCAATTAACCTGTCAACCAGCAAGTCTTTGGGATGTGGGAGGAAACCGGAGCACCCGGAGGAAACCCACACTGACACAGGGAGAACTTGCAAACTCCGCACAGGCAGTACCCAGAATTGAACCCGGGTCGCTGGAGGTCTGAGGCTGCGGTGCTAACCACTGCGCCACTGTGCCACCCAATGTAATTTGCAATGTAATAAACAGGGAAGGGAATAGGAGTAGACTTCAGGAGGATAGAGGCAGTCTGGTGAAATGGTCAGACACATAGCAGGTTAACTTCAATGCTGAGAAATGTAAAATGATGCATTTTGGAAGGAAAGCTGAGGAGAGGCGATATAAACTAAATGGTACAATGTTAAAATGGGTGCAGGGACAGAGAGATCTGGGATTTCATTTGTGTCACTTTTTACATCTAAAAGATTCAATTTGGGGCTTGCAATCGCGAAGTTGAATTTAGCTTTATCCTGAAAAGTGTTAGCAAACGTGTTGGGAAATGTGTCAAAAGCTGTTTCCATTCAGACATTCCTGCATTGTGGAAGTGTGAGTTATCTTTGCAGAGACAGGAAATAGAGTTGTTTGAATGGACCTGCAGGTTTTAGTTGATGCAATAAGGTGAGAATTTGAATTGTGTCCCTTCCTGATACACAGAATTGAAGGTATTTACAGAACACCACATGAAGTAGTTTACCAATGTCTGACAAACTTCAAAGACTTCAAACACATGGAAGAAGAGGAGAAGGGAACAATATACAAAACCTCAGTCAGTCAGACAACAGCAGGAGGAAAATGAATCTCTTTTTATGGGTTTTAATTTGAAGGCCTGAGCTGATGATAGAAAAAGTAGGAGTTCAAATCCCACACTGGACTGTTGTGAATTTGAATTTTGTTTTTTCTTTAAAAAAACATAAATCTGGAATTAAAAAGCCTCTGGGATGGAATGATTCACTCCTGTCTACTAGTGCAAAGCCCGTGTGTGTCTCAGTTTTGCTGTATTTATTAACAATTTAAGATGATGTGGCAGAATGCAACATACCCAAGTTTACCAATGACACAAAAATAGGCAGCATTGTAAGCAGTGTAGCTGGAAGAATCAAATTACAAAGAGATATTAATATCTTAAATAAATGGGCAAAACTGTGGGAGATAGATTTCAATGTCAGCAAAAAAAGACCAGAACAGAGTACTTTATAAATGGTGTAAAGCTAGAAACACTGGAGGTTCAAAAAGACTTTGGGGGGTCCATGTCCATTTGAGTGCAGTGTAGATTTACCAAAATGATAACTGGACTCCAAGGGTTAAATTACAAGGTGATATTACACAAACTGGGGATTTATTGCCTGGAATTTAGGAGGATCAAGTTGATTTGATCAAATATGTTGAGATATTAAGGGGAACTGATGGGGTAGTTTGGGAGAAACTATTTCAGCAGCTTGGGAACATAGGAACAGGAGTAGGCCGTTCAGCCCATCGAGCCTGCTCCGTCATTCAATACGATCCTGGCTGATCATCCACTTCAATGCCTTTTTCCCAGACTGAGTTTCCACAGCCCACTGGAGTAGAGAATTCCAAAGATTCACAACCCTCTGAGCAAAGACATTTCTCCCCATCTCTGACCTAAGTGGCTTCCCCCTTATTTTGAAATTGTGTCCCCTGGTTCTAGACTCCCGAACCAAAGGAGACATCTTACCTGCATCTAACCTGTCTATCCCTTTAAGTATTTAGTATGTTTCAATAAGATCACCTCTCATTCTTCTAAACTCCAATGAGTTTAGGCCCAACCTGTTCAACCATTCCTCATAAGACAACCCCTTCATCCCAGGAATCAGCCGAGTGAACCTTCTCTGAACTGGTTCCAATGCATCCAGGCCTGACCATTTATCCACTTTGAAAGTTGCCAAAAACCTTAATATTTCCCTCTCACTCTGTTTATCCCATCCAATATTTCACACTCCTCCTCTTTAACTACAATGTCTGCATTGTTCCCCCTCTTTTATAAAGATGGAGACAAAGTATTCATTAAGAACCGTGCCCACATCTCCCACCTCCACACACACATTCCCTTTTTGGTCCCTAATACTCTATCCTTAATTATCCTCTTGCTCTTCATTTATTTATAAAACATCTTTGTGATTTCTTTGATGTAATGGTAATATTATTTACCGGCCATTTCTTTGCTCTCCTAATTTGATTTTTAATTTCACCCTTGTACTTTCTACACTCATCTCGGCCTCTGTGGTATTGAGCTCTCGGTATCCGACATAAGCTTCCCTCTTGTGCCTTATCGTACCCGGTTTGATCCTTGACATCCAAGGGGCTCTAGATTTGGGAGTACCACCCTGTTTGTCTTTGTCTGAACATATTTGATATCAACCCTCAGTAACTCTCACTGCTCTGACACTGATTGACCTTCAAGTAGCTGTTTCCAGTCCACTTTGCTAAAATCCCCCATCTCTGGATCCACCATCCCCTCTGCTCCCTACAATGGACTCTCACATCCTTCTGAAAGTGTGGTCACCAGAATTGGATGCAGTATTCTGGTCGAGGCCTAACCAGAGGTTTATAAACATTCAGCATAACTTTCATGCTTTTGTACTCAAAATCTCTATTTATGAAGCCTAAGATCCCATATGCTTTGCTGCCTACTTTCTCAATATGTCCTGCCACCTTCAAAGATGTATGTACATGTATCCCCAGGTCTCTCTGTCCCTGCACACTCCCTAGAACTGGGCCATTAAGTCTATATTCCCTCTCCCTATCCCTTCTGCCCATCTCACATTTCCCTGTATTAAATTCCTTCTGACATTTGTCTGCCCATCCCACTCACCTATCTATGTCCTGTTGGAGTCGATTGGTGTCACCTTCACTGTTTGCATCTCCTCCAAGTTCGTTAACGGCAAATATTAACATTTTACAAGAAGCACTGACTTTTTGGGAACACTGCTGTCTCCCATCTTCCAGTCTGAAAAACAATCATTTACCACAACTCGCTGTTTTCTGTCCTTTCACCAATTTTTGATCCAAGCTGACACTGGCCCTCCTATCCCATGAGCCTCAGTTTTGTTAACCAGAATTTTATGTGCCACTTTGTCAAACGCTTTCTTCAAATCCATATAAAATCCATTGCATTCCCTTCATCAACCTTCTCTGTTACTTCATCAAATTCTTGCTGGCTTTCCCTAATGAACTCAAACCTCTCCAAGTGCCTGTTGATTTTTTTCTCTTTCAATGATTTCTCCAATTCTCCTTTTGAAAGCTACTATTGAATCTGTCTCCACCACTATCAGACATTGCATTTCAAATCTGAAGCACTTGTGTGGAAAAAAAATCCTTTTCCTCATGTCGCCAATGTTTGTTTCTGCCGATCACCTTCAATCTGTGCTCTCTGGTTATCAATCCTTCAGCCATTGGAAACACTTTCTCTTTATTTCCTCCATCTAAAGCTTCCATGATTTGATACACCTCGATCAAATCTCCTTTTAATCTTCTCTGCTCTAAGGAGAACAAGCCCAGTTTCTCCAGTCTATCAGTGTAACTGTAATAATCTCATCCAGGAACCGTTCCAGTAAATCTCTTCTGTACATTCACCAAAGCCTCCATGTCTTTCCTAAAGTGTGGTTCCAGAATTGGACACAATACTGCAGCTGAGGACAAACTATTATTTTATAAATGTTTAACATCACTTCCTGACTTTTACACTCTATACCTGTTTATAAAGCTCAGGATCCCATCGGCTTTATTAACCCATCAACAAAGGGGGAAATTCTACCAGAACAATTGATCAGTTCCCTTAGACATGAATCCGTGAGTCGTTCCGAGGCTGGTGGGAGGGTTTAGAGAGAACCCCAAACTGCTCATTTTTTGAAGCAGAAAACCATCAATGCATTGGCAGGGATATTAATAAAGCCCTTCGGAAGACAGGAGGAGGCCATTCGTCCCCTCGAGACTGTCCTGCCCATTCATTCAGGTCATGGCTGATTTTCTCCTTATCCACATTGAGCTGTCTTGGCTCCGAAAACATTAATACCCTTTCCGAACAAATCTCTACCGACAATCAGGAATTAATGTCACTGCCTGTTAATACTGGGGAATTCCTTCCCTAAACCTCTCCGTCTCTCTATCTCTCATTCCGGCTTAAAGACGTTCCTTAAAACTAACCTCTTTGACCAAACATTTGGTCATCACACTTAATCTCAACTTCTGTGGGTTTGGTGTCAGATTTTGTTTTAGAATGCACCCTGTGCAACGTCTTTGGGACTTTTTATTCCTCACCTTCTCCTTCACTCCGTCTCTCTCTCTCTCTCCCCCTTCCCACCCCCATCTCCCCCTCTCGCTCTCTCTTCATCCCCCCACCCCCCTCTCTCTTTTTCTCCCCCTCACCCCCTCTTTCCCTCTCTCTCTCTTTATACCCCCTGCCCCTCTCTCTCTCTCTCTCTCTTTCTCCCCCTCACCCCCTGTCTCTCTCTCTATCTCTTTGAAAAATTCAGCGATGGGATAATGCTTTGAATGCCAAGGGGAGGTGGTTGGATTCTCTCTTGTTGCAGATGGTCATTGCCTGGCACTTGTGTGACGTGAATGTTACTTGTCACTGGTCGGTCCAAACCTGAATGTTGTCTGGGTCTTGGTGCATGTGGCTCTGGATTGCTTCATTATCTGAGGCAAAATACTGTGGATGCTGGAAATCTGGAAAGCATCGAGCTGAATCACTAACTCTGTTTCTCTCTCCACAGATGCTGCCTGACCTGCTCAGTATTTAAAGCACTTTCTGCTGGGATCTCAGTTGAAGATGGCTGGGCTGAGGACACTACCCTGATAAACTCCTGCAATGAAGGCCTGGGACTGAGATGATTGACTTCCAACAACCAAAACTATCTTTCTTTGTGCTCGGATTGATTCCAACCAGTGGAGAGATTTCCCCCGATTCCCACTGACTTCAGTTTTACTCGGGCTCCTCGATGTCACACTCGGTCAAACGCTGCCTTGATGTTAAGGTCAGTCTCTCTTCCCAGTAGCAGACAGGAGTGAATCGTTCCCTTTGACCCGTTGTACACTGAACAAGCTGTGCTTCTTCACAGCCTGATACAGGACTGTACACGGCCGATTAATGTAGCCCATCAAACACTCCCAGAGCAGCTTCAGCACAGCTTAGGAACAGAGTACAGTTCCTTCAACATTCTCTCTCTGTCTCTCCCTCCTGCTATCTCTGACATTAGGAGAGAGACAGAGGGAGAGAGGGTTAGATATGAAGGCAGAGAGAGGGCTGTAGAGAGGGACAAAATTGGAGAGAGAGAGATTGTTGAGGTGGATGAAAAGGATAATGTAAGATATATTAATTTGATGTAATCCTTCACTGCTGTGTACACAAACATATAAGAGATAGATATGGAGAGAAAAAAACATCGGGAGATGGGGAAATGTAGTTGAAGTTGGGGCCCAGGCAGATACGTTTGATGATCCAGAAGGAACAGTCTCCATTTTAAACATCCAGCAAGCTATTCCACTGTGGGAGCCATCACACCCTCATGATAATGGTTGCGCAAATTTCTTGCTGGCATATTGGTTACTTTTTAAATCTGTGATTGATAGATTCTTGTTAACCAAAGGTATTAAGAGATAAAGGGCAAAGGCAGGATATATGGTGTAAGTTACATCACAGATCAGCCAAGATCACATTGGATGCCGGAACAGGATTGTGGGGTTGAATTGCATCTTCCTCTTCCAAGATCCCCTGTGAAGTATCCTTCTATCTCTTTTAGTCACCCTGTCAGTCCATGTCTCTCTGTTTCTCTTTTTCTGTCTCGCTCTCTCTGTCTGTCTCTATCGGACAGTGTAGAGTGAGATTCACTCTGTATCCACCCCATGATGTTCCTGCCCTGGGAGTGTGTGATGGGACAGTGCAGAGGGAAATTTACTCTGTGTCAAACCCAACCTTGTGCTTGGCTTGGGAATATTTAATGGGACAGTGTAGCTGGAGATTTACTCTGTATCCCTGGAATTTTGAAGGCTCAGGTGTGATTTGATGATTGTTTTCAAGATAATAAGGGAAACTGATGGGGTAGACAGAGAGTAACAATTCCCACTGGCTGCAGAGTCTAGAACATGGGGGCATAGTCTAAAAATATAAACCTAGTCTAAAAACCTTTCAGGAGTGAAATGAAGAAACACTTCAACACACCAGGTGTGGTATCAGTTTGAAACTCTCTTCCACAAACAGCAATTGATGCTGAGACACTTGTTAATTTTTAAATCTGAGTTTGATAGATTTTTGTTAACCAAAGGTATTAAGGGGCAAAGATAGGTACATGGAGTTAGATCACACATCAGCCATGAGCTCATTGAATGACAGAACAGGGTTGAGGGGCCAAATGGCCTCCTCCTCTTCCTCTGTCCTACGCCCAATATCCTGCTATCACTCTCTGTGTCTTGGTCTCTGTCTCCCTCTTTGTCTCTCTTTCTGTCTGTCTGTCTCTCTCTCTCTCCTCTCATCTGTGGAAATCCACACACATCAGTCAGCCATTTTAGGTTCATTTTCAGAGGCCATTTTATGTTCCCACAACACTGGGACATTTATCGCTGTCTATCCCAAACCATCTCTCTTTGTAGTCTATTTGTGTTCTCCTCACAGCTTATTGTCCCACCTAACCTAGTATCTCTCTCCTTTGCTCCGTCTCACTCACGCACTCTCCCCCCTCTCTCTCCCCCCCCATTTCTCTCTCCCCCCATTTCTCTCTCCCCCCACCCCCTGCAATCTCTCTTTAAGTGTCCTGTTATCACATCCTTTATTATAGATTCGACCATTTTCCCAATGACCGATGTTAGATGAACAGGTCTTTAGTTCCCATTTTCTCTCTCCTTCCTTTTGTAAATAGTGGGGTTACATTTGCTACCTTCTAATCTGCCTCCCTCACACTGCCTCTGTACCTCGCTATCTGTCTTTCCCACATCCTCTCTCTCTCGCTATCTCTCCCTCTCTCTCTTTTTCTCTCTCTCGCTCGATCTCTCCCTCTCTCTCTCTACCTCTGTCCACGTCTCAATTTGTGCCTCCCTCACACCATCTCTCCCTCTCTCTGTCTCTCTCTCGCTCTCTGTCTGCCTCTCTATGTCTGCCTCTCTGTGTCGTCTTCTCTCTCTGTGCCTCTCTCACTCTCTATCTGTCTCTCCCCCAGCACTCTCTCTGTGTCTCTCCCTGTCTCTCTTTCTCAACCTCTGTCCATGTCTCAATTTGTGCCTCCCTCACACCATCGCTCCCTCTCTCTGTCTCTCTCTAGCTCTCTGTCTGCCTCTCTCTCCCTGTCTCTGCCTCCCTGTCTCTGCCTCCCTGTCTCTGCCTCCCTCTCTCTGCCTCCCTCTCTCTGCCTCTCTCTCTCTGTCTCTCTCTCTCTGCCTCTCTCTCTCTGCTTCTCTCTCTCCGTCTCACCCTCTCTCTCTCTCTCTCTCTGCATCTCTCTCTCTCTGCATCTCTCTCTCTCTCTGCCTCTCTCTCTCTCTCTGCCTCTCTCTCTCTCTCTCTCCCTCTCTCTCTTTCACTGCCTCTGTCCACGTCTCAGTTTGTGTCTCCCCCACACCATCTCTCCCTCCCTGTCTCCCTCCCCCTCTCTCTCTCTTTCTCCCTCTCTCCCTCCCTCTCTGTCTCTGTCTCAGAGTTACAGCTCAGATGATTAACCTCTTTATCCATGTGTTATGAACACGGGACTTTGTCTCTCTCCCATTTTCCAGGATGTTGCCAGGACTGGAGAATTGTAGCTATGAGGATAGGCAGGGGTTGTTGTCCTTGGAAAAGAGAAGGCTGAGGGGAGATCTGATTGAAATGTACAAAATGTTGAGGGTCCTGGATGGAGTGGAGGTGAAGGGCAGAGAACCATAGCAGAAAGGTCAGTGACGAGGGGGCATAGATTTAAAGTGATTGGCAGAAAAATTAGAGGGGAGTTGAGGAAAATCTTTTTCACCCAGAGGGTCGCGATGGTCTGGAACTCACTGCCTGAAAGGGTAGTTGAGGCAGAGACCCTCAACTCATTCAGAAGGAGTCTGGATCGGCACCTCAAGTGCGGTAAGCTGCAGTGCTCGGAACAAATGCTGGAAGGTGGGATGAGAATAGGTTGATCGTTTTTCGGCTGGCACAGAGAGAATGGGTGAAGTGGCCGCTTTCAGTGCCTTAAAATTTCTATGTTGCCCTTGCCAACTCGATTTTACCCTCTGTTACCCTCTGAATCTCAGTCTCTCCCTCTCTGTTACTCTCTGAATCCCAGTCTCTCCCTCTCCGTTACCCTCTGAATCCCAGACTCTCCCTCTCTGTTACCCTCTGAATCTCAGTCTCTCCCTCTCTGTTACCCTCTGAATTCCAGTCTCTCCCTCTCTGTTACCCTCTGAATCTCAGTCTCTCCCTCTCTGTTACCCTCTGAATCCCAGTCTCTCCCTCTCTGTTACCCTCTGAATCCCAGTCTCTCCCTCTCTGTTACCCTCTGAATCTCAGTCTCTCCCTCCATGTTGCCCTGTGAATCCCAGTCTCTCCCTCTCCGTTACTCTCTGAATCCAAGTCTCTCCCCCTCTGTTACTCTCTGAATCCCAGTCTCTCCCCCTCTGTTACCCTCTGAATCCCAGTCTCTCCCTCTCTGTTAGCCTCAGAATCGCAGTCTCTCCCCTCTGTTACTCTCTGAATCCCAGTCTCTCCCCCTCTGTTACTCTCTGAATCCCAGTCTCTCCCTCTCTGTTTACCTCTGAATCCCAGTCTCTCCCTCTCTGTTTACCTCTGAATCCCAGTCTCTCCCCCTCTGTTACCCTCTGAATCCCAGTCTCTCCCTCTCTGTTACTCTCTGAATCCCAGTCTCTCCCTCCATGTTTACCTCTGAATCCCAGTCTCTCCCCCTCCGTTACCCTCTGAATCTCAGTCTCTCCCTCTCTGTTACCCTCTGAATCCCAGTCTCTCCCTCTCTGTTAGCCTCAGAATCGCAGTCTCTCCCCTCTGTTACTCTCTGAATCCCAGTCTCTCCCCCTCTGTTACTCTCTGAGTCCCAGTCTCTCCCTCTCTGTTACCCTCTGAATCCCAGTCTCTCCCTCTCCGTTACCCTCTGAATCCCAGTCTCTCCCCTCTGTTACTCTCTGAATCCCAGTCTCTCCCCCTCTGTTACTCTCTGAGTCCCAGTCTCTCCCTCTCTGTTACCCTCTGAATCCCAGTCTCTCCCTCTCCGTTACCCTCTGAATCCCAGTCTCTCCCTCTCTGTTAGCCTCAGAATCGCAGTCTCTCCCCTCTGTTACTCTCTGAATCCCAGTCTCTCCCCCTCTGTTACTCTCTGAGTCCCAGTCTCTCCCTCTCTGTTACCCTCTGAATCCCAGTCTCTCCCTCTCCGTTACCCTCTGAATCCCAGTCTCTCCCTCTCTGTTACCCTCTGAGTCCCAGTCTCTCCCTCTCTGTTACACTCTGAATCCCAGTCTCTCCCTCTCATTTACCCTCTGAGTCCCAGTCTCTCCCTCTCCGTTACCCTCTGAATCCCAGTCTCTCCCTCTCTGTTACCCTCTGAATCCCAGTCTCTCCCTCTCTGTTACCTGACCAGAGCTTTATAAATGTTCAGCGCACCCTCTCGGCTTTTGTACTCACTGTATACAGTGTAAATTGTGGTATTCCCCAGGGGTTTTGATTAGGACCACTGATCTTATTGATATATGAATGACTCAGACTGGGGTAAACAGGGCATAACTTCAACATTGTGCCATTTGCAATGTAATAAACAGTGAAGGGAATAGGAGTAGACTTCAGGAGGATAGAGGCAGTCTGGTGAAATGGTCAGACACATGGCAGGTTAACTTCAATGCTGAGAAATGTCAAATGATGCATTTTGGAAGGAAGACTGAGGAGAAGCGATATAAACTAAATGGTCCAATGTTAAAATGGGTGCAGGGACAGAGAGATCTGGGATTTCATTTGTGTCACTTTTTACATCTAAAAGATTCAATTTGGGGCTTGGAATCTGTGAGTTGAATTTAGCTTCATCCTGAAAAGTGTTAGCAAACGTGTTGGGAAATGTGTCAAAAGCTGTTTCCATTCAGACATTCCTGCATTGTGGAAGTGTGAGCGATCTTTGCAGAGACAGGAAATAGAGTTGTTTGAATGGACCTGCAGGTTTTAGTTGATGCAATAAGGTGAGAATTTGAATTGTGTCCCTTCCAGATACACAGAATTGAAGGTATTTACAGAACACCACATGAAGTAGTTTACCAATGTCTGACAAACTTCAAAGACTTCAAACACATGGAAGAAGAGGAGAAGGGAACAATATACAAAACCTCAGTCAGTCAGACAACAGCAGGAGGAAAATGAATCTCTTTTTATGGGTTTTAATTTGAAGGCCTGAGCTGATGATTGAAAAAGCAAGAGTTCAAATCCCACACTGGGCTGTTGTGAATTTGAATTTTTTTTTAAACATTAATGTGGAGTTAAAAATCCTCTAGGATGGAATGATTCACTCCTGTCTTCTAGTGCAAAGCCCGTGTGTGTCTCAGTTTTGCTGTATTTATTAATGATTTAAGATGATGTGGTAGAATGCAACATACCCAAGTTTACCAATGACACAAAAATAGGCAGCATTGTAAGCAGTGTAGCTGGAAGCATCAAATTACAAAGAGATATTAATATCTTAAATAAATGGGCAAAACTGTGGTAGTTAGATTTCAATGTCAGTAAAAAAGACTAGAACAGAGTACTTGATAAATGGTGAAAAGATAGAAACACTGGAGGTTCAAAGAGACTTTGAGGGGTCCATGTCCATTTGAGTGCAGTGTAGATTTACCAGAATGATAACTGGACTCCAAGGGTTAAATTACAAGGTGACATTACACAAACTAGGGATTTATTGCCTGGAATTTAGGAGGATCAAGGTGATTTGTTCAAAGATGTAGAGATATTAAGGGGAACTGATGGGGTAGTTTGGGAGAAACTATTTCAGCAGCTTGGGAACATAGGAACAGGAGTAGGCCATTCAGCCCATCGAGCCTGTTCCGCCATTCAATACGATCATGGCTGATCATCCACTTCAATGCCTTTTTCCCAGACTGAGCTTCCACAGCCTACTGGGGTAGAGAATTCCAAAGATTCACAACACTCTGAGTAAAAATCCGCCACTCCAGGCTAAAGGTGGTAGTAGTTTGGAACGTGTCTTCTGCACGCAAACATTGATGCAAAATGAATTGTCATTTTTAAATCGAAGGTTGATCTCATCAAATGCCTTTTGAAAATTTAAATATTCTTCTTTCGGTCTCTGTCCCTGAGTCACTCTGTTTCTGTGTGTGTGTGTGTGTTTCTGTGTGTGTTTCTGTGTTTGTGTGTGTGTTTCTGTGTGTGTGTGTGTGTTTCTGTGTGTGTGTGTTTCTGTGTGTGTGTTTCTGTGTGTGTGTTTCTGTGTGTGTGTGTTTCTGTGTGTGTGTGTTTCTGTGTCTGTGTGTTTCTGTGTGTGTGTGTTTCTGTCTGTTTCTGTCTGTGTGTTTCTGTGTGTGTGTGTTTCTGTGTGTGTGTTTCTGTGTGTGTGTTTCTGTGTGTGTGTGTTTCTGTGTCTGTGTTTGTGTGTGTGTGTTTCTGTGTGTGTGTGTTTCTGTGTGTGTGTTTCTGTGTGTCTGTGTGTGTCTATGTCTGTTTCTCTCTCCTCTCTCAGACCCTTTGTAAAGCTCCACATACATCAGTTTGCCATTTGAATTCAGCTGCTTTTGGTTTCACCGCATCTGCAGAGGTTGCACTTCCTTATGCAGGCTGGTAAGAAACATGTATTCCGCAGTTGGCTCCAATGTTCCCGTGAAACTTTAGATGTTGTGCGTGCCCAGTTTTTTTTAACGTGAGCTGTCCCTTGAAATCTTTGAAGAATCTTTGAAGACGTGTGCTATTTATTGTGGAACAGGATCTGCGTGGGACCTTTGAGGCTGCTGCACGCAGATTTGCAGGAACATTGACCAACACTCTCCATCCCAATCTCTTCCTCTTTCTCTCTGGTACTCTCTCCCCATTGCAATCCTTCCCTCTCTCTCTTATTCTCCATATCTATCCCTGTTCTTTCTCACTGTTACTCTCTCCATCTGGATGGAGGAGGAGAAAGAGAGGCATATACAGAGGCAGCTTTACTCTGTATCAAACCCCACAGTGTACCTGCCCCCTAGATCTAGACTTCCCCACAAGGGGAACATCCTCCCAGCATCCGCCCTGTAAAGTCCCCCCAGAATCTTGTATGTTTCAATAAGATCACCTCTCATTCTTCTGAACTCCAATGAGTATAGGCCCAACCTGTTCCACCATTCCTCAAAGATAACCCCTTCATCCCAGGAATCAGCCGAGTGAACCTTCTCTGAACTGATTCCAATACATCCAGGCCTGACCATTTATCCACTTTCAAAGCTGCCAAACACCTTCATATTTCCCCTCTCACTCTGTTTATCCCATCCAATATTTCACACTCCTCCTCTTTAACTACAATCTCTGTATCGTTCCCACTCTTTTATAAAGACGGACACAGAGAATTCATTAAGAACCATGCCCACATCTCCCACCTCCACAGGTAGGAAGAAGGAGGAGAGGCAATCTAAACTAAAGGATATAGTTATAAAGGGGCTAACATTCTCTGCCTCTTCCTTTGCTCTAATATAATCCTTGATTTCTATCATTAACAATGGTTGGAACAATTAACTGAGGTTCTGTCAAGGCTTACTCACATTCTTTATCTGTGTCTCTCTGTCCCAGAGAGATGGTGAAGAAACTATTGATGTGTTTCGTTCAGTTAAGTTTGATGTCCATGTTTCCCCAGGATGTTGACGCTGGGTGATTCAGCGATGGGATAATGCTTTGAATGCCAAGGGGAGGTGGTTGGATTCTCTCATGTTGCAGATGCTCATTGCCTGGCACTTGTGTGACGTGAATGTTACTTGTCACTGGTCAGCCCAAACCTGAATGTTGTCTGGGTCTTGGTGCATGTGGCTCTGGATTGCTTCATTATCTGAGGCAAAATACTGTGGATGCTGGAAATCTGGAAAGCATCGAGCTGAATCACTAACTCTGTTTCTCTCTCCACAGATGCTGCCTGACCTGCTCAGTATTTCCAGCACTTCCTGCTGGGATTTCATTATCTGAGGAGGTGTGAATGGAACTGAACACTGTGCAATCAACAGTGAACATCCCTACTTCTGACCTTACGATGGAGGGCAGGTCATTGAGGAAGCAGCTGAAGATGGTTGAGCCGAGGACACTACCCTGAGGAACTCCTGCAGTGATGTCCTGAGACTGAGATGATTGACCTCCAACAACCACAACCATCTTCCTTTGTGCTCGGTATGAGTCCAACCAGCGAATTCCCACTGACTTCAGTTTTACTCGGGCTCCTCGATGTCACACTCGGTCAAACACTGCCTTAATGTTAAGGTCAGTCTCTCTTCCCAGTAGCAGACAGGAGTGAATCGTTCCCTTTGACCCGTTGTACACTGAACAAGCTGTGTTTCTTCACAGCCTGATACAGGACTGTACACGGCCGATTAATGTAGCCCATCAAACACTCCCAGAGCAGGTTCAGCTCAGCTTAGGAACAGAGTACAGTTCCTTCAACATTCTCTCTCTGTCTCTCCCTCCTGCTATCTCTGACACTAGGAGAGAGACAGAGGGAGAGAGGGTTAGATATGCAGACAGAGGGAGTGCTGCGGAGAGGGACAAGGTTGGAGAGAGAGAGATTGCGGGGTCGATTGAAAGGGAGAATGTAAGAGAAATTAATTTGATGTAATCCTTCACTGCTGTGTGCACAAACATTTCAGAGCTAGGTATGGAGACAGATACATCGGGAGAGATCTCTGTCTCTCTCTCTGTCTCTCCATTTGTCTTTCCCTCTATGTCTCTCCCACTCTCTCCATCTCTCTCTGTGTGTCTCTCTCTCCCTCCATCTGTCTTTCCCTCTCTGTCTCTCCCACACTCTTCATCTCTCTCTGTGTCTCCATCTGTCTTTCCCTCTCTGTGTCTCCCACTCTCTGCTTCACTCTCTGTCTCTCTCTCTGTCCCTCCATCTGTCTTTCCCTCCCTGACACTCGCTTTCTCTCCTTCTATCTCTGTTTCTCTCTCTCTGTCCCTCCATCTGTCTTTCCCTCCCTGTCACTCCCTGTCTCATCTTCTATCTCTGTCTCTCGCTCTCTGTGCCTCCATCTGTCTATACCCCCCTGTCTCTACCTCTCTCTCCTTCCATCTCTGCCCTCTCTCTCTCTGTCTATCCATCTGTCTTTCCCTCTCTGTGTCTCCCACTCTCTGCTTCTCTCTCTGTCACTCTCTCTCTGTCCCTCCATCTGTCTTTCCCTCCCTGACACTCCGTCTCTCTCCTTCTATCTCTGTCTCTCTCTCTCTGTCCCTCCATCTGTCTTTCCCTCCCTGTCACTCCCTGTCTCTCCTTCTATCTCTGTCTCTCTCTCTCTGTCCCTCCATCTGTCTTTCCCTTCCTGACACTCCCTCTCACTACATCTATCTCTGTCTCTGCCACTCTCTCTGTCTTTCTCGGTTGTCCCTCCATCTGTCTTTCCCTCTCTGTCACTCCCTCTCTCTCCTTCTATCTCTGTCTCTCCATCTGTCTTTCCCTGTCTGTCTTTCCCTCTCTCTCCTTCTGTCTCTGTCGCTCTCTCTGTATCGCTCCATCTGTATTTCCCTCCCTGTCACTCCATGTCTCTCCCTGTCTCACTCGCTCTGTCCCTCCATCTGTCTTTCCCTTCCTGACACTCCCTCTCACTACATCTATCTCTGTCTCTGCCACTCTCTCTGTCTTTCTCGGTTGTCCCTCCATCTGTCTTTCCCTCTCTGTCACTCCCTCTCTCTCCTTCTATCTCTGTCTCTCCATCTGTCTTTCCCTGTCTGTCTTTCCCTCTCTCTCCTTCTGTCTCTGTCGCTCTCTCTGTATCGCTCCATCTGTATTTCCCTCCCTGTCACTCCATGTCTCTCCCTGTCTCACTCGCTCTGTCCCTCCATCTGTCTTTCCCTTCCTGACACTCCCTCTCACTACTTCTATCTCTGTCTCTGCCACTCTCTCTGTCATTCTCTCTTGTCGCTCCATTTGTCTTTCCCTGTCTGTCTCGCATTTCTCTCTCCTTCTCTCTCTCCTTCTCTCTCTCTCGCTGCCTCTCTCTCTGTCTCTCTCTCTCTGTCCCTCCATCTGTCTTTCCCTCCCTATCACTACCTCTCTCTTCTACTATCTCTGTCTCTCTCTGTCCCTCCATCTGTCTCTCCTCCCCACCGTCACTCCATCTCTCTCCTTCTGTCTCTCTCTCTCTCTCTCTATTGCTCCATCTGTATTTCCCTCCCTGTCACTCCATCTCTCTCCCTGTCTCACTCTCTCTGTCCCTCCATCTGTCTTTCCCTTCCTGACACTCCCTCTCACTACTTCTATCTCTGTCTCTGCCACTCTCTCCGTCTTTCTCTCTTGTCGCTCCATTTGTCTTTCCCACTCAGTCCCTCCATCTCTCTCCTTCCCTCTCTCCTTCTCTCTCTCGCTGCCTCTCTCTCTGTCCCTCCATCTGTCTTTCCCTCTCTGTCTCTCCCTCTGTCTCCTTCTATCTCTGTCTCTTTCTCTCTATCGCTCCATCTTTCCTACCCTCCCTGTCACTCCATCTTTCTCCTTCTCTCTCTGTCTCTCACTTTGTCCCTCCATCTGTCATTGCCTTCCTGACACTCCCTCCCTCTCCTTCTATCTCTGTCTGTCTCTCACTCTGTCTCTCCATCTGACTTTCCCTCTCTGTCTCTCCATCTCTCTCCTCTCTCTGTCTCTTTCTTTGCCCCTCCATCTGTCTTTCCCTCTCTGTCTCTCCTTCTCTCTCTCTCTCTCTGCCTCTCTCTCTGTCTCTCTCTCTCTGTCTCTCTCTCTCCGTCCCTCCATCTCTTTCCCTCTCTGTCTCTCCTTCTCTCTCCTTCTATCTCTGTCTCGCCATCTGTCTTTCCCTCTCTGTCAATCCCTCTCTCTCCTTCTCTCTCTGTCTCTGTCTCTCTCTCTGTCCCTCCATCTGTCCATCCGGCTCCTCGATGTCACACTCGGTCAAACGCTGCCTTGATGTTAAGGTCAGTCTCTCTTCCCAGTAGCAGACAGGAGTGAATCGTTCCCTTTGACCCGTTGTACACTGAACAAGCTGTGTTTCTTCACAGCCTGATACAGGACTGTACACGGCCGATTAATGTAGCCCATCAAACACTCCCAGAGCAGCTTCAGCACAGCTTAGGAACAGAGTACAGTTCCTTCAACATTCTCTCTCTGTCTCTCCCTCCTGCTATCTCTGACACTAGGAGAGAGACAGAGGGAGAGAGGGTTAGTTATGAAGGCAGAGAGAGGGCTGTAGAGAGGGACAAAGTTGGAGAGAGAGAGATTGTTGAGGTGGATGAAAAGGATAATGTAAGAGATTTTAATTTGATGTAATCCTTCACTGCTGTGGACACAAACATATAAGAGATAGATATGGAGAGAAAAAAACATGGGGAGAGGGGGAAATGTCGATGATGTTGGGGCCCAGGCAGATACTTTTGATGATCCAGAAGAAATAGCCTCCATTTTAAACATCCAGTAAGCTATTCCACTGTGGGAGCCATCACACCCTCATGATATTGTTTGTGGAAATTTCATGCTGGATTATTGGTTAATTTTTAAACCTGTGATTGATAGATTCTTGTTAAACAAAGATAGTAAGAGATAAGGGGCAAAGGCAGGATATATGGTGTGAGATAGATCACAGATCAGCCCTGATCTCATTGAATGCCGGAACAGGGTTGTGGGGTTAAATTACATCCAATATCCGATGTTAAATATCCTTCTTTCTCTGTCAGTCACCCTGTCAGTCTATGTCTCTCTGTCTAAACTAAATGGTACAATGTTAAAATGGGTGAAGGAACGGAGAATCCTTCCCCATCCAGGAGCTGACAGTGTCTCTCTCTCTCTCTCTCTCTCTACCCCCTCTCTCACTCCCCGCTTTTTGCTGTCTCTCTTCCTCTTTCAATCCTGATCCTGACTTTTCTCGGAATCCTTCTTGGTTGAATAGTACCCTGAAATGTTTCAGTCTCACTGTTACAAGGAACAAGTCACATTTCTGTGGTATTTTCGATATCTTAATGATTCAATTTGGAGCTTGGATTGTGTCAGGTAAATGTGGTTTCTCATTCAGACATTTCTGCATTGTGGAACTGTCAGTTATCTGTGCAGGGACAGGATATCGGGGTGTCTGAATGGAGTTGAAGATTTTGGTTGCTTGAATAGGGTGTGAATTAGATTGTGGATTGTGTCCCTGAAGGTATTTAAGCCGATGTCCTGAGAGAATGAAGTGGTTTACCAATGTCTGAATAACATCAAAGTCTTCAGACACATGAAAGAACAAGATTGGGGTCAATATACAAAAGCTGAGACAGTCAGGTCACAACAGGAGGAAGGTGAATGTCTTTTACAGTTTGTAATCTGAAAGCCTGAGGTAATGACTGAAAAAGTCGGAGTTCAAATCCCACATTGGGCTCTTGTGAATTTGAATTTCTCTGAAAATAAAAAATAACTCTGGAATAATAAATCCTCCAGGATGAAATGATTTAATCTCACTGCTCTGACACTGATTTACCTTCAAGTAGCTTTTTCCAGTCCACCTTTTCTAAATCGCCTTCCACCGGCCCAGCTTCATTCCCTAAAACTAAGTGTCAAACTGACCCATCTCTTGTTGACCTTGCTACGTACTGGCCTAAAAAACTTCCCCTGAATGTATATTTAGAATTCTGTATCCTTGATACCTTTTACACTAGTCTCAGTTATCAATGCACTAGTTAGGTCTGCACTAGACCCTGTCTCTGTTTATATTACACATGGACCTGTCTCTGCTATAAAAATGGTTTAAAAAGTGGAGAGCAAACCCTCCAATTTATACACTAGATCTGAAGAAATAGGAGCAGGAGTAGGCCATTCAGCCTCTTGAGCCTGTTCTGTCAGTCAATATGATCATGATTGATCTGATAGTGACTTTAACTCCATTTTCCTGCCTGCCCCCCCATAACCCTTGACTCCCTTGTAAATTCATTGACCCAACCTCCACTGCTCTCTGGGGAAGAGAATTCCAAAGCCTAACCAACCTCTGGGAGAAAGAAGTCTTCCTTAGCTCAGTCTTAAATGGCAGACCCTTTATTTTTCAACGGTGCCTCCTAGTTCAAGACTCCTCCACAAGATAAACATCCTCCCAACATCCGCCCTGTCAAGTCCCCTCAGAATCTTGTATGTTTCAATAAGATCACCTCTCATTCTTCTAAACTCCAATGAGTATAGGCCCAACCTGTTCAACTATTCCTCATGAGATAACCCCTTCATCCCAGGAATCAGCCGAGTGAACCTTCTCTGAACTGATTCCAATGCATCCAGGCCTGACCATTTATTCACTTTCAAAGATGCTAAACACCTTAATATTTCCCTCTCACTCTGTTTATCCCATCCAATATTTCACACTCCTCCTCTTTAACTACAATATCTGCATTGTTCCCCCTCTTTTATAAAGACGGAGACAAAGTATTCATTAAGAACCATGCCCACATCTCCCACCTCCACACACAAATTCCCTTTTTGGACCCTAATACTCTATCCTTAGTTATCCTCTTGCTCTATGAAACATCTTTGCGCTTTCCTTGATTTTACTTGGTAATATTATTTTCTGACTATCTTTTTGCTCTCCTAATTTGCTTTTTAATTTCATCCCTGCACTTTCTTCACTCCTCTCGGCTTTCTGTGGTATTGAGCTCTCGGTATCTGACATAAACTTCCCTTTTGTGCCTTATCCCACCCGGTTTGATCCTTGCTATCTCAGGGGCTCTAGATTTGGGAGTCTCACCCTGTTTGTCTTTGTGTGAACATATTTGTTCTCAACCCTCACTAACTCTCACTGCTCTGACACTCATTTACCTTCAGGTAGCTGTTTCCAGTCCACTTTGCTAAGCCCTCCCCTCCCTGGAACTACCATCTCCTCTGATCCCCCTGAAGGACCCTCACATCCTTCCTGATGTGTGGTGACCATAACTGGATGCAATATTCCAGTTGTGGCCAACCAGAGCTCAGTAAAGGTTCAGCAAAACTTCCACGCATTTGTACCCACAACTATTTATGAAGCCTAAGATGCCACATGCTTTACTGACTGCTCTCTCAATATGTCCTGTCACCTTCAAAGATGTATGTACATGTACCCCCAGGTCCCTCTGTCCCTGCACACTCCCGAGAACTGGGCTACTAAGTCTATATTGCCTCTCCCTATCCCTTCTGCCAAAATACATCACCTCACATTTCCCTGTATTAAATTCCTTCTGCCACTTGTCTGTCCATTCTGCTCAACTATCTATGTCCTGTTGTAGTCAATTGGTGTCATCCTCACTCTTTACATCTCCTCCAAGTTTGTTATCATCGGAATATATTAAAAATTTACTCAAACACTAAAATATTACAGAAAGCGAAGCTCACAAATTTAAGACAAGTTTCCTTTTCTGACTCTCTCTGGTCTGTTCTGATTTTCTGTTGGGTGGCATCTGTCTAGATTTTGTGTTCTGACCTAAACCCACAAACGTATAACTCAGCGGCAGGATTATTACCCACTGAGCCACAGCTGGCTCCAATGTTCCCAGAAATTTTAGTTGATGTGCAGGGCCAGTTATTTTTTCGTGCGGGGTCCCTTTAAATATTTGAAGAATCTTTGCAGACGTGTGTTATTTATCACGGAACAGGACCTGCGTGGTACCCTCCAGTCTGCTGCACATAGCTTTGCAGGAACACTGACCGACACTCTCCATCCCAATCTCTTCCTCTTTCGCTCTGGTACTCCCTCCCCATTGCTATCCTTCCCTCTCTCTGTTATTCTCTCTCTATATCTATCCCTGTCTTTCTCACTGTTTCTCTCTCCATCTGGATGGAGGAGGAGAAAGACAGGCGCATATAGAGGCAGCTTTACTCTGTATCTAACCCATACTGTACCTGCCCTGGGAGTGTTTGATAGAACAGAGAAGACAGAGATTTACTCTGTAGATAACTTGGCTTGGCAGCATTTGATGGGACAGTGTAGACAGAGCTTCACTCTGTATCCCTGGAATTAAGAAGGGTAAGGGTCGAATTGATCAATGTTTACCAGATTATACTGGAAACTGATAGGTGAGATAGAGAGAAACTCTTCTCACTCGTTGGAGGAGTCTCGGATGGGGAGACAGTCTAAAAATCGAACATTTGTTGAAAAGCCTTTCAAGGGTGAAATTTATTAACACTTCTACACGTAAAGGATGGTGGAATTTTGGAATTGTCTTCTAGAAATAACCCCTCCCTATCTCTGCAATCTCCTCCAGCTCCACAATCCACCAATATCTGTGATCCTCTCATTCTGGCCTCTTGAACATCCCCAATTTGAATCGTTCCACCATTGGTGGCCGTGCCTTCAAGCTGCAAAGGCCCTAACTCTGGAATTACTTTCCTAAACCCCTCTGTCTCACTAATGTTCTTTCCTATTTGATGATGCTCCCTAAATGCAAGCTCTTTGACCAAGTTTTTGGTGCTGAAATCTGGAATTCTCTCCCTCAGAGTTGTGGAGGCTCGGTCACTAATTGTATTTAAGGAAGAGATAAATACATTATTGATATCTCAGGGAGTCGAGGGTTATGCAGAGCAGGCCTGAAAGAGGAGTTGAGTCCTGGGACAGATCAGCAATGATCTTATTGAATGGCAGGGCAGACTCGAGGGGCTGAATGGCCTACTCCTGCTCCTACTTCTTGAGTTCTTGTGTCTCGTCCAATATCTCCTCAACTGACGGTGCCAATTTGTTATTTTTTATTCATTTGTTGGATGTGTGCGTTACTGGCTAGGCCAGCATTTATTACCCATCCCTAATTGCCCTTGAACCTTCTTGAACCACTGCAGTCCATGTGGGGTAGGTACACCCACAGTGCTGTTAGGAAAGGAGTTCCAGGATCTTGACCCAGTGACAGTGAAGGAACGACGATATAGTTCCAAGTCAGGATGGTTTGAGACTTGAAGGGAAACTTGAAGGTGGTGGTGTTCCCATTCGTGTTTCCTGTTTGTTTGCTCTCTCTCCCCCTCCTTCTTTCTAGACCTCCCTGTCCTCCTGTCCCTCTCTGTCATGACAACCGAAGAACAGAAGAAAGTGGGTGCAGGAACAGAGAGACCTGGGGATATCTGTGCACAAATTGAAGGTGGCAGGGCTAGTTGAGAAAGTGGTTAAAAGGCATATGGGATCCTCGGCTTTGTAAATAGAGGCTTAGAGTGTAAAGGCAAGGAGGTTATTTCTAGAGATACAGCACTGAAACAGGCTCTTCGGCCCACCGAGTCTGTGCCGACCAACAACCACCCATTTATACTAACCCTACAGTAATCCATATTCCCTACCACCGACCTACACTAGGGGCAATTTACAATGGCCAATTTACCTATCATCTGCAAGTCTTTGGCTGTGGGAGGAAACCGGAGCACCCGGCGAAAACCCACGCGGTCACAGGGAGAACTTGCAAACTCCGCACAGGCAGTACCCAGAATTGAACCCGGGTCCCTGGAGCTGTGAGGCTGCGGTGCGGTTATGATAAAGCTTTATAAAACACTGCTTCATCCTCAACTAGTATTGTGTCCAATTCTGGACACCGTACTTGAGGAAGGATGTGGGGGCATCAGAGAGGGTGCAGAAAAGATTCACGAACAAGGTTCCAGGGATGAGGGACTTTACGAAGGGACAGATTATCTGATCACACCCGGGATGGTGTAATGGATGCCAACAAAGCCCATTTCAGCCTGCAATATGAAAAGGAGGGAGAGAGAGCTGAGAGGGAATGAGTTAATTTTGACTGAGTTAATGAGGGGGCAATGGCGTCCTGCGCCTCCCACAATGCCCCGCGAGTGGGAAAGGCCCCTTTCTGCGGTACAGGCCGCGCTGCACTCTGGGAGGATGCTCCGCACATGCGCATCTCCACAAGCGCGTTAACCGCCGCTATTTTATATTCTCCCCCCGGCTCAGACATTCAACTTTCCTCCATTGAGATCGACAGCTGAAGCCGCTTCTCCTTTTCCTTTCAGCTGCTGTTTGCGGAAATAAGCGGCCGGCGGGTGACGTCGCGCAAACATGGCGGCTGAGGACACCTCCCTCCCGCCAGGGCGTCGGTGAGGTCTCATTGGCTGCTTCGCCCCACGTGTCTGGAGGTCAAGGGGTCAAATGCTGCCTCCAGCCTCCGCGCAGCCGCAGTTTGGGCGACTTGTAACCCCGCCCCTGGGGTGGGGGAGGGGGGGGCCAGCACCAGACTCTTAAAGGGACCCTGCACCACCAGAACTCTCCCAAACTCTTAAAGGGACCCAACATGGACAGAAAGAGCAAGAGACTTGGAGAGCAAATAATAGAGAGGGAAATAGAAAAGAGAGAGTGATGGGGAGAGAGAGAGAGGAAGAACTGAGCTTGAAAGAATCATAGAGAGATGGAGAGACTGAGAGAAAATAGGTGAGAGGGAGAGAGTGAGAGAGCAAGAGATGGAGAGAAATGGAGGGAGAATCTCCTCAATTGGACAGAGATGGAGAGAGAGTGATAGAGAGATGGAGAGACTGAGAGAAAATAGGTGAGAGGGAGAGAGTGAGAGAGCAAGAGATGGTGAGAAATGGAGGGAGAATCTCCTCAATTGGACAGAGATGGAGAGAGAGTGATGGAGAGATGGAGAGACTGAGAGAAAATAGGTGAGAGGGAGAGAGTGAGAGAGCAAGAGATGGTGAGAAATGGAGGGAGAATCTCCTCAATTGGACAGAGATGGAGAGAGAGTGATAGAGAGACTGAGAGAAAATAGGTGAGAGGGAGAGAGTGAGAGAGCAAGAGATGGTGAGAAATGGAGGGAGAATCTCCTCAATTGGACAGAGATGGAGACAGAGTGATAGAGAGATGTGAAGAGAGATCAAAGAGAAAGGAAGGTGGAGAGTGAGGGAGAGGTAGAGTTTGAGAGTGAGGAAACAGATAAATGGAAAGATAAAGGTGAGGAGAGAGTAACAGAGCAGAAGAGAGAGAGAGAGAGATGGAGAGAGAGAGTGGGAAGGAAAATGAGAAATTAGAGGAAAAGAGCAGACACAGGGTGTACAGAAAGTGTGAAAAATGAATGAGAGATAGAGTGTCCGTCAGAGAGAGAGGGAAAGTCCGGGATATTTTTGGGTAGAGAGAGAGGCAGATCGTGTGTGTGTGTGAGAGAGAGAGAGACATCAGCACACGTTCACAGGAAAGAAAGTCTCGCCATGTCAAACAGTCATTTAATTGGATGCACAATCAGACAAAAGTAACTTTATCCCCGGGAGAATGAGTGGAGTCAGACATATAAAAACAGATTGCAGGTTAATGCCCAGATAAGCTTGATTAAAGATTAAAAGTTGCAGAGAGAAATCACCCAGTAATCCTAGTTGCAACCCATTGGACTCAATACAATGGTCCAAAAATATTATCACTGCCAATCAAACAATTTCATCAGCTCAACAGCAAACAGTGAAATGATCCACAAACTGCAGTGTTCAATGATTCAAGGAAGATTACAGAGCATGAGAGAGAACATAAAGACAGACAGAGAGTATTTGTTTAGCTTCTCTGCCATTGTCCTATGATGAGAGGCTGAGTAAATAGGACCTGTCTTCTCTGGAGTTTAGAAGAATGAGAGGTGATCTCATTGAAACATATCAGATTCTAAAGGGACTGGATAGGGTGGACACTGAGAGATTATTTCCACTGGTCGGGAAATGAAAGTCTCCCTTATCCCTTCCTAACCAGCTTATCCACCTGTCCTGTCAGCCTCAGGAATCAGTGAGCATTCACTCCAAGGTCCCGCTGTTCACAGACACAGAGATAATGTTGGAGACAGTCATGTTGTTGGTTAGATCAAAATTGCAAATGACAAATGTGATCATAGTTTGATGTAATTCTGTGTACACAGAGGTACAAGAAATAGGTGTAGAGTGTGAAACACCAGGAGAGAGGGAGGAATATAGATGGAGAGAGGGTAACAGTGAGAAAGGGAGAGATATGCATGGAGAGAGAAGTGGAGAGCTACTCTTACTGGTAATCTCTCTCCATCTCCGTCTTCCCCTCTCTCTTACTCACTCAATCAATCACTAGTTCCCCTCTCTGCTACTCTCTCCTTGTTTATTTCTCTCTCTGTACCCTCTTAATCTCAATCTCTCACTGTGTCATACCTTCCAGGATGCTGCACACAGCTTTGCGGGAATGCTGACCGACACTCTCCATGCCAATCTCGTCCTCTTTCTCTCTGGTAATCTCTCCCCATTGCTATCCTTCCCTCTCCCTGTTCTTCCCTCTCTATATCTGTCCCTGTCTTTCTCACTGTTAACCTCTCCATCTGGATGGAGGAGGAGAAAGAGAGGCATATATAGAGGCAGCTTTACTCTGTATCTAACCCCACACTGTACCTTCCCTGGGAGTGTTTTATAGAACAGAGAAGACAGAGATTTACTCAATAGCTAACTAATAGCTTGGCAGCATTTGATGGGACAGTGTAGACGGAGCTTTACTCTGTATCCCTGGAATTTAGAAGGGTAAGGGGTGATCTGATCAAAGTTTAAAGTGGTGGATGGGGTACCAATCAGGTGGACTGCTTTGTCCTGGATGGTGTCGAGCCTCTGGAGTGTTGTAGATGTTACACACATCCAGGCAAGTGGAGAGATACCATCACACACCTGACTTGTGTCTTGCAGGTGGTTGAAAGGCTTTGGGGAGTCAGGGGGTGAGTCACTTGTAGCCACAGTACTGATGTGATTACTTCAGCTCAGTTCCTGGTCAATGTCTCCCTAGGATGTTGATGCTGGGTGATTCAGCGATGGGATAATGCTTTGAATGCCATGGGGAGGTGGTTGGATTCTCTCTTGTTACAGATGGTCATTGCCTGTCTGTGTGTGTTTTTCTGTGCTCTGGGAACAATTTCCTCAATGGGAGGTCATAATGCTGCCTCATAATTGACTAATTCACGAAAGGAATGCTGATGGAATGAACGGGACAGGGACAGAGTGGATACAACATTGGCTAAGGGACAGGACACAGAGAGTAGTGGTGAATGGTTGCTTCAGACTGGAGGGCGGTATCTTTGACTGACATAATCTTATACACTTCTATTCAATCTCCCCTCTATCTCCTTTGCTCTCAGGAGATTAAACCCAGCTTTTCCAACCTAACCTTGTAGCTAAAATCCCCCATCTCTGAAACCATTCTGGTAAATCTCTGCACCCTCTCAAGGAACCTCACATCCTTCCTAAAGTGTGGTGACCAGAACTGGACACAATTCTCCAGTTGGGGCTGAAATAGAGCTTTATAAATGTTCAGCATAACCTCCCTGCTTTTGTACTGACTGTATACAGTGTACATTGTGGTACAGTGGTATTCCCCAAGGGTTTGGATGAGGATCACTGATCTTTTTGATATATATTAATGACTTGGACTTGGGTTTTACAGGGCATAACTTCAACATTGTACCATCTGAAATGTAATAAACAGAGAAGGGAATAGTAGGAGTAAATCTCTGTCTTCTCTGTTCTATAAAACACTGTCAGGGCAGGTACAGTGTGGGGTTCAGGAGGATAGAGGCAGTCTGGTGAAATGGTCAGACACATGGCATGTTAACTTCAATGCTGAGAAATGTAAACTGATGCATTTAGGAAGGAAGGCTGAGGAGAAGCGATATAAACTAAATAGTACAATGTTAAAATGGGTGCTGGTTCAGAGAGATCTGGAATCTGGAGAGATCTGCGTCAGTTTTTATATCTGAAAAATTCAATTTGGGGCTTCGAGTCTAGTCAGTTGAATTTAGCTTCATCCTGAAAAGTGTTAGCAAACGTGTTGGGAAATGTGTCAAAAGCTGTTTCCATTCAGACATTCCAGCATTGTGGAAGTGTGAGTTATCTTTGCAGAGACAGGAAATAGAGTTGTTTGAATGGACCTGCAGGTTTTAGTTGATGCAATAAGGTGAGAATTTGAATTGTGTCCCTTCCAGATACACAGAATTGAATGTATTTACAGAACACCACATGAAGTAGTTTACCAAAGTCTTACAAAATTCAAAGACTTCAGACACATGGAAGAAGAGGAGAAGGGAACAATGGACAAAACCTCAGTCAGTCAGACAACAGCAGTAGGAAAATGAATCTCTTTTTATGGGTTTTAATTTGAAGGCCTGATCTGATGATTGAAAAAGCAGGAGTTCAAATCCCACACTGGGCTGTTGTGAATTTGAATTTTGTTTTTTCTTTAAAAAAACATAAATCTGGAGTTAAAAAACCTCTGGGATGGAATGATTCACTCCTGTCTACTAGTGCAAAGCCCGTGTGTGTCTCAGTTTGCTGTATTTATTAACAATTTAAGATGATGAGGTAGAATGCAACATACCCACGTTTACCAATGACACAAAAATAGGCAGCATTGTAAGCAGTGTAGCTGGAAGCAGAACATTGCAAAGAGATATTAATATCTGAAATAAATGGGCAAAACTGTGGTAGTTAGATTTCAATGTCAGCAAAAAAAGACAAGAACAGAGTACTTTATAAATGGTGAAAAGCTGGAAACACTGGATGTTCAAAGAGACTTTGGGGGGTCCATGTCCATTTGAGTGCAGTGTAGATTTACCAGAATGAAAACTGGACTCCAAGGGTTAAATTACGAGGTGACATTACACAAACTAGGGATTTATTGCCTGGAATTTAGGAGGATCAAGGTGATTTGTTCGAAGATGTTGAGATATTAAGGGGAACTGATGGGGTAGTTTGGGAGAAACTATTTCAGCAGCTTGAGAACATAGGAACAGGAGTAGGCCATTCAGCCCATCGAGCCTGCTCTGCCATTCAATACGATCATGGCTGATCATCCACTTCAATGCCTTTTTCCCAGCCTGAGTTTCCACAGCCCACTGGGATAGAGAATTCCAAAGATTCACAACCCTCTGAGCAAAGACATTTCTCCCCATCTCTGACCGAAGTGGCTTCCCCCTTATTTTGAAATTGTGTCCCCTGGTTCTAGACTCCCGAACCAAAGGAGACATCTTACCTGCATCTAACCTGTCTATCCCTTTAAGTATTTAGTATGTTTCAATAAGATCACCTCTCATTCTTCTAAAGTCCAATGAGTTTAGGCCCAACCTGTTCAACCATTCCTCATAAGACAACCCCTTCATCCCGGGAATCAGCCGAGTGAACCTTCTCTGAACTGGTTCCAATGCATCCAGGCCTGACCATTTATCCACTTTGAAAGTTGCCAAACACCTTAATATTTCCCTCTCACTCTGTTTATCCCATCCAATATTTCACACTCCTCCTCTTTAACGACAATATCTGCATTGTTCCCACTCTTTTATAAAGATGGAGACAAGGTATTCATTAAGAACCGTGCCCACATCTCCCACCTCCACACACACATTCCCTTTTTGGTCCCTAATACTCTATCCTTAATTATCCTCTTGCTCTTCATGTATTTATAAAACATCTTTGTGATTTCTTTGATTTAATGGTAATATTATTTTCCGGCCATTTCTTTGCTCTCCGAATTTGATTTTTAATTTCACCCTTGTACTTTCTCCACTCATCTCGGCCTCTGTGGTATTGAGCTCTCGGTATCCGACATAAGCTTCCCTCTTGTGCCTTATCGTACCCGGTTTGATCCTTGACATCCAAGGGGATCTAGATTTGGGAGTCCCACCCTGTTTGTCTTTGTGTGAACATATTTGTTCTCAACCCTCAGTAACTCTCACTGCTCTGACAGTGATTGACCTTCAAGGAGCTGTTTCCAGTCCACTTTGCTAAAATCCCCCATCTCTGGATCCACCATCCCCTCTGCTCCCTGCAATGGACTCTCACATCCTTCTGAAAGTGTGGTCACCAGAATTGGATGCAGTGTTCTGGTCGAGGCCTAACCAGAGGTTTATAAACATTCAGCATAACTTTCATGCTTTTGTATTCAAAATCTCTATTTATGAAGCCCAAGATCCCATATGCTTTGCTGCCTACTTTCTCAATATGTCCTGCCACCTTCAAAGATGTATGTACATGTATCCCCAGGTCTCTCTGTCCCTGCACACTCCCTAGAACTGGGCCATTAAGTCTATATTCCCTCTCCCTATCCCTTCTGCCCATCTCACATTTCCCTGTATTAAATTCCTTCTGCCACTTGTCTGCCCATTCTGCTCACCTATCTATGTCCTGTTGCAGTCGATTGGTGTCACCTTCACTGTTTGCATCTCCTCCAAGTTTGTTAACGGCAAATATTAAAATTTTACAAGAAGCACTGACTTTTGGGGAACACTGTTGTCTACCATCTTCCAGTCTGAAAAACAACCATTTACCACAACTCCCTGTTTTCTGTCCTTTCACCAATTTTTGATCCAAGCTGACACTGGCCCTCCTATCCCATGAGCCTCAGTTTTGTTAACCAGAATTTTATGTGCTACTTTGTCAAACGCTTTCTTCAAATCCATATAAAATCCATTGCATTCCCTTCATCAACCTTCTCTGTTACTTCATCAAATTCTTGCTGGCTTTCCCTAATGAACTCAAACCTCTCCAAGTGCCTGTTGATTTTTTTCTCTTTCAATGATTTCTCCAATTGTCCTTTTGAAAGCTACTATTGAATCTGTCTCCACCACGATCAGACATTGCATTTCAAATCTGAAGCACTTGTGTGGAAAAAAAATCCTTTCCCTCATGTCGCCAATGTTTGTTTTTGCCGATCACCTTCAATCTGTGCTCTCTGGTTATCAATCCTTCAGCCATTGGAAACACTTTCTCTTTATTTCCTCCATCTAAAGCTTCCATGATTTTATACACCTCGATCAAATCTCCTTTTAATCTTCTCTGCTCTAAGGAGAACAAGCCCAGTTTCTCCAGTCTATCAGTGTAACTGTAATAATCTCATCCAGGAACCGTTCTAGTAAATCTCTTCTGTACATTCACCAAAGCCTCCATGTCTTTCCTAAAGTGTGGTTCCAGAATTGGACACAATACTGCAGCTGAGGACAAACTATTATTTTATAAATGTTTAGCATCACTTCCTGACTTTTACACTCTATACCTGTTTATAAAGCTCAGGATCCCATCGGCTTTATTAACCCATCAACAAAGGGGGAAATTCTCCCAGAACAATTGATCAGTTCCCTTGGACATGAATCCGTGAGTCGTTCCGAGGCTGGTGGGAGGGTTTAGAGAGAACCCCAAACTGCTCATTTTTTGAAGCAGAAAACCATCAATGCATTGGCAGGGATATTAATAAAGCCCTTCGGAAGACAGGAGGAGGCCATTCGTCCCCTCGAGAATGTCCTGCCCATTCATTCAGGTCATGGCTGATTTGCTCCTTATCCACATTGAGCTGTCTTGGCTCCGAAAACATTAATACCCTTTCCGAACAAATCTCTACCGGCAATCAGGAATTAATGTCACTGCCTGTTAATACTGGGGAATTCCTTCCCTAAACCTCTCCGTCTCTCTATCTCTCATTCCTGCTTAAAGACGTTCCTTAAAACTAACCTCTTTGACCAAACATTTGGTCATCACACTTAATCTCAACTTCTGTGCGTTTGGTGTCAGATTTTGTTTTAGAATGCACCCTGTGCAACGTCTTTGGGACTTTTTATTCCTCACCTTCTCCTTCACTCCGTCTCTCTCTCTCTCTCTCTCTCTCTCTCCCCCTTCCCCCCCCCCCCATCTCCCCCTCTCGCTCTCTCTTCATCCCCCCACCCCCCTCTCTCTTTTTCTCCCCCTCACCCCCTCTTTCCCTCTCTCTCTCTTTATACCCCCTGCCCCTCTCTCTCTCTCTCTCTTTCTCCCCCTCACCCCCTGTCTCTCTCTCTATCTCTTTGAAAAATTCAGCGATGGGATAATGCTTTGAATGCCAAGGGGAGGTGGTTGGATTCTCTCTTGTTGCAGATGGTCATTGCCTGGCACTTGTGTGACGTGAATGTTACTTGTCACTTGTCGGTCCAAACCTGAATGTTGTCCGGGTCTCGGTGCATGTGGCTCTGGATTGCTTCATTATCTGAGGCAAAATACTGTGGATGCTGGAAATCTGGAAAGCATCGAGCTGAATCACTAACTCTGTTTCTCTCTCCACAGATGCTGCTTGACCTGCTCAGTATTTAAAGCACTTTCTGCTGGGATCTCAGTTGAAGATGGCTGGGCTGAGGACACTACCCTGATAAACTCCTGCAGTGATGTCCTGGGACTGAGATGATTGACCTCCAACAACCAAAACCATCTTCCTTTGTGCTCGGTATGATTCCAACCAGTGGAGAGATTTCCCCCGATTCCCACTGACTTCAGTTTTACTCGGGCTCCTCGATGTCACACTCGGTCAAACGCTGCCTTGATGTTAAGGTCAGTCTCTCTTCCCAGTAGCAGACAGGAGTGAATCGTTCCCTTTGACCCGTTGTACACTGAACAAGCTGTGTTTCTTCACAGCCTGATACAGGACTGTACACGGCCCATTAATGTAGCCCATCAAACACTCCCAGAGCAGGTTCAGCACAGCTTAGGAATAGAGTACAGTTCCTTCAACATTCTCTCTCTGTCTCTCCCTCCTGCTATCTCTGACATTAGGAGAGAGACAGAGGGAGAGAGGGTTAGATATGAAGGCAGAGAGAGGGCTGTAGAGAGGGACAAATTTGGAGAGAGAGAGATTGTTGAGGTGGATGAAAAGGATAATGTAAGATATATTAATTTGATGTAATCCTTCACTGCTGTGTACACAAACATATAAGAGTTAGATATGGAGAGAAAAAAACATCGGGAGATGGGGAAATGTAGTTGAAGTTGGGGCCCAGGCAGATACGTTTGATGATCCAGAAGGAACAGTCTCCATTTTAAACATCCAGCAAGCTATTCCACTGTGGGAGCCATCACACCCTCATGATAATGGTTGCGCAAATTTCTTGCTGGCATATTGGTTACTTTTTAAATCTGTGATTGATAGATTCTTGTTAACCAAAGGTATTAAGAGATAAAGGGCAAAGGCAGGATATATGGTGTAAGTTACATCACAGATCAGCCAAGATCACATTGGATGCCGGAACAGGATTGTGGGGTTGAATTGCATCCTCCTCTTCCAAGATCCCCTGTGAAGTATCCTTCTTTCTCTTTTAGTCACCCTGTCAGTCCATGTCTCTCTGTTTCTCTCTTTCTGTCTCGCTCTCTCTGACTGTCTCTATCGGACAGTGTAGAGTGAGATTCACTCTGTATCCACCCCATGATGTTCCTGCCCTGGGAGTGTGTGATGGGACAGTGCAGAGGGAAATTTACTCTGTGTCAAACCCAACATTGTGCTTAGCTTGGGAATATTTAATGTCCATCTGTCTTTCGCCCCGTGTCACTCCCTCTCTCTCCTTCTATCTCTGACCCTCTCTCTCTCCGTCCGTCTGTCATTCCCTCCCTGTCTCTCCATCTCTCTCCTTTTATCTCTATCTCTCCATCTTTCTGTCCCTCTCTGTCTCTCCCTATCTCTCCTTCTCTCTCTGTCTCTCACTTTGTCCCTCTGTCTGTCTTTCCCTCTCTATCTCTCCCTCTCTCTTCTTCTACCACTGTCTCTCTTTCTCTCTTTGAATCTGTCATTCCCTCCCTGTCACTCCCTCTCTCTCCTTCCATCTCTGCCCCTCTCTCTCTCTCTGTCTCCAACTGCCTTTCCCTCTCTGTCTCTCCCTCTCTCTCCTTCTATCTCTGTCTCTCTCTCTCTATCTCTCCATCTCTCTTTCCCTCCCAGTCACTCCCTCTCACTCTTTCAATCTCTGTCTCTCCCTCTCTCTCCTTCTATCACTGTCTCTCTCACTGTCTTTCCATCTGTCCTTGCCTCCCTGTCACTCCCTCTCTCTCCTTCCATCTCTGCCTCTCTCTCTTTCTCTGTCTCTCCAACTGCCTTTCCCTCTCTGTCTCTCCCTCTCTCTCCTTCTATCTCTTTCTCTCTCTGTCAATCCCTCCATCTGTCCATCCGTCCTTCCATGCCTGACACTCCCTCTCTCTCCTTCTCTCTCTGTCTCTCTCTCTGTCCATCCATCTGTCTTTCCCTCCCTGTCTCTCCCTCTGTCTCCTTCCATCTCTGCACCTCTCTCTGTCTCTCCATCTGTCTTTCCCTCCCTGTCACTCCCTCTCTCTCCTTCCATCTCTGCCCCTCTCTCTCTCTCTGTCTCCAACTGCCTTTCCCTCTCTGTCTCTCCCAATCTCTCCTTCTGTCTCTGTCTCTGCCTCTCTCTCTGTCTCTCTCTCTGTCCCTCCATCTGTCTTTCCCTCTCTGTCTCTCTCTCTCTATCTCTCCATCTCTCTTTCCCTCCCAGTCTCTCCCTCTCTCTCCTTCTATCACTGTCTCTCCATCTGTCTTCCCCTCCCCATCACTCCCTCTCTGTACTTCCATCTCTGCCTCTCTCGCTGTCTCTCCATCTGTCTTTCCCTCTCTGTCTCTCCCTCTCTCTCCTTCTTTCACTGTCTCTCTCCCTCTGTCTTTCCATCTGTCTTTCCCTCCCTGTCACTCCCTCATTCTCCTTACATCTCTGCCTCTCTCTCTCTCTCTCTGTCCCTCCATCTGCCTTTCCCTCTCTGCCTCTCCCAATCTTTCCTTCTCTCTCTGTCTCTGCCTCTCTCTCTGTCCCTCCATCTGTCTTTCCCTCTCTGTCTCTCCCTCTCTCTCCTTCCATCTCTTTCTCTCTCTGTCAATCCCTCCATCTGTCCATCCATCCTTCCCTGCCTGACACTCCCTCTCTCTCCTTCTCTCTCTGTCTCTCTCTCTGTCTTTCCCTCCCTGTCTCTCCCTCTGTCTCCTTCCATCTCTGCACCTCTCTCTGTCTCTCCATCTGTCTTTCCCTCTCTGTCTCTCCCTCTCTCTCCTTCTACCACTGTCTCCCTCTCTCTGTCTTTCCATCTGTCATTCCCTCCCTGTCACTCCCTCTCTCTCCTTCCATCTCTGCCCCTCGCTCTCTCTCTGTCTCCAACTGCCTTTCCCTCTCTGTCTCTCCCAACCTCTCCTTTTCTCTCTGTCTCTGTCTCTCTCTCTGTCCCTCCATCTGTCTTTCCCTCTCTGTCTCTCTCTCTCTATCTCTCCATCTCTCTTTCCCTCCCAGTCACCCCCTCTCTCTCCTTCAATCTCTGTCACTCCCTCTCTCTCCTTCCATCACTGTCTCTCCATCTGTCTCTCCATCTGTCTTTCCCTCCCCATCACTCCCTCTCGCTACTTCCATCTCTGCCTCTCTCGCTGTCTCTCCATCTGTCTTTCCCTATCTGTCTCACCCTCTCTCTACTTCTTTCACTGTCTCTCTCCCTCTGTCTTTCCATCTGTCTTTCCCTCCCTGTCACTCCCTCACTCTCCCTCCATCTCTCTGTCTCTCTCTCTCTGTCCCTCCATCTGCCTTTCCCTCTCTCTCTCTCCCAATCTCTCCTTCTCTCTCGTTCTCTGCCTATCAGTCTCTCTCTCTGTCCCTCCATCTGCCTTTCCCTCTCTGTCTCTCCCTCTCTCTCCTTCTATCTCTGTCTCTCTCTCTCAATCCCTCCAGCTGTCCATCCGTCCTTCCCTCCCTGACACTCCCTCTCTCTCCTTCTCTCTCTGTCTCTCCAAATGCCTTTCCCTCTCTGTCTCTCCCAAACACTCCTTCTCTCTCTCTCTCTGCCTCTCTCTCTGTCTCTCTCTCTGTCCCTCCATCTGTCTTTCCCTCCTTGTCACTCCCCCTCTCTCCTTCCATCTCTGCCCCTCTCTCTTTCTCTCTGTCTCTCCAACTGCCTTTCCCTCTCTGTCTCTCCCAATCTCTCCTTCTCTCTCTCTCTCTGTCTCTCTCTCTGTCTCTCTCTCTGTCCCTCCATCTGTCTTTCCCTCTCTGTCTCTCCCTCTCTCTCCTTCTGTCTCTGTCTCTCTCTCTCTCCATCCCTCCACCTGTCCATCGGTCCTTCCCTTCCTGTCACTCCATCTCTCTCCATCTCTCTCTGTCTCTCTCTTGGTCTCTCCATCTGTCTTCCCACCCACCCCCATCACTCCATCTCTCTCCTTCTATCTCTGTCTCTCTCTCTCTCTATCCCTCCATCTGTCCTTCCTTCACTGTCACTCCATCTCTCTCCTCTCTCTGTCTCTCACTCTGTCCCTCCATCTGTCTTTCCCTCTCTGTCACTCCCTCCCTCTCCTTCTATCTCTGTCACTCCCTCTCTGTCTTTCTATTTCTATCTCTGTCTCTCTTTCTCTGTCTCTCCATCTGTCCTTCCCTCACTGTCACTCCATCTCTCTCCTCTCTCTGTCTCTCACTCTGTCCCTCCCTCTGTCTTTCCCTCTCTGTCACTCCCTCCCTCTCCTTCTATCTCTGTCACTCCCTCTCTGTCTTTCTATTTCTATCTCTGTCTCTCTCTCTCTGTCTCTCCATCTGTCCTTCCCTCACTGTCACTCCATCTCTCTCCTCTCTCTTTCTCTCACTCTGCCCCTCCATCTGTCTTTCCCTCTCTGTCACTCCCTCCCTCTCCTTCTCACTCTGTCTCTCTCTCTGCTATCACTGACACTGGGAGAGAGACAGAGGGACGGAGGGTTAGATATGAAGGCATAGAGAGGGCCATAGAGAGGGACAAACTTGGAGAGAGAGAGAGATTGTTGAGTTGGATGAAGAGGATAATGTAAGATATATTAACTTGATTTAATCCTTCACTGCTGTGTACACAAACATATTTGAGATCGGTATGGAGAGAAAACGAACATCGGGAGAGGGAGGAATGCAGATGAAGTTGGGGCCCAGGCGGACACTTTTGATGATCCAGAAGGAATAGCCTCCATTATAAATATTCAGCCAGCTATTCCACTGTGGGAACCATCACACCCTCATGATATTGTTTGCGGAAATTTCATGCTGGCTTATTGGTTAATTTTTAAACCTGTGATTGATAGATTCTTGTTAACCAAAGGTATTAAGAGATAAAGGGCAAAGGTGGGATATATGGTGTTAGTTAGATCACAGATCAGCCCTGATCTCACTGAATGCTGGAACAGGGTCGAGGGGTTAAATTGCCTCCTCATCTTCCTATGTCTGATGTTTTATATCCTTCTTTCACTCTCACATACCCTGTCTGTCTGTGTCTCCCTCTATTTCTCTCTTTCTCTCTCTCTCTCTGTCTGTTTCGGACAGTGTAGAGTGAGATTCACTCTGTATCCACCCCATGATGTTCCTGCCCTGGGAGTGTGTGATGGGACAGCGTAGAGGGAAATTTACTCTGTGTCAAACCCAACATTGTGCTTAGCTTGGGAATGTTCAATGGGACAGTGTAGCTGGAGATTTACTCTGTATCCCTGGAATTTTGAAGGCTCAGGTGTGATTTGATGATTGTTTTCAAGATAATAAGGGAAACTGATGGGGTAGACAGAGAGTAACAATTCCCACTGGCTGCAGAGTCTAGAACATGGGGGCATAGTCTAAAAATATAAACCTAGTCTAAAAACCTTTCAGGAGTGAAATGAAGAAACACTTCAACACACCAGGTGTGGTATCAGTTTGGAACTGTCTTCCACAAACAGCAATTGATGCTGAGACACTTGTTAATTTTTAAATCTGAGTTTGATAGATTTTTGTTAACCAAAGGTATTAAGGGGCAAAGATAGGTACATGGAGTTAGATCACACATCAGCCATGAGCTCATTGAATGACAGAACAGGGTTGAGGGGCCAAATGGCCTCCTCCTCTTCCTCTGTCCTACGCCCAATATCCTGCGATCACGCTCTGTGTCTTGGTCTCTGTCTCCCTCTTTGTCTCTCTCTCTGTCTGTCTGTCTGTCTCTCTCTCTCTCTCCTCTCATCTGTGGAAATCCACACACATCAGTCAGCCATTTTAGGTTCATTTTCAGTGGCCATTTTATGTTCCCACAACACTGGGACATTTATCGCTGTCTATCCCAAACCATCTCTCTTTGTAGTCTATTTGTGTTCTGCTCACAGCTTATTGTCCCACCTAACCTAGTATCTCTCTCCTTTGCTCCGTCTCACTCACGCACTCTCCCCCCTCTCTCTCCCCCCCCATTTCTCTCTCCCCCCATTTCTCTCTCCCCCCACCCCCCGCAATCTCTCTTTAAGTGTCCTGTTATCACATCCTTTATTATAGATTCGACCATTTTCCTATTGACTGATGTTAGACGAACAGGTCTTTAGTTCCCCATTTTCTCTTTCTTTCCTTTTGTAAATAGTGGGGTTACATTTGCTACCTTCTAATCTGCCTCTCTCACTCTGCCTCTCTCACACTGCCTCTGTCCCTCGCTATCTGTCTTTCCCACCCCCTCTCTCTCTCTATCTCTCCCTCTCTCTCTTTTTCTCTCTCTCGCTCGATCTCTACCTCTCTCTCTCTACCTCTGTCCACGTCTCAATTTGTGCCTCCCTCACACCATCTCTCCCTCTCTCTGTCTCTCTCTAGCTCTCTCTCTGCCTCTCTATGTCTGCCTCTCTATGTCTGCCTCTCTGTGTCGTCTTCTCTCTCTGTGCCTCTCTCACTCTCTATCTGTCTCTCCCCCAGCACTCTCTCTCTGTCTCTCCCTCTCTCTCTTTCTCAACCTCTGTCCATGTCTCAATTTGTGCCTCCCTCACACCATCGCTCCCTCTCTCTCTGTCTCTCTCTAGCTCTCTGTTTGCCTCTCTCTCCCTCTCTCTGCCTCCCTCTCTCTGCCTCTCTCTCTCTGCCTCTCTCTCTCTGTCTCTCTCTCTCTGCCTCTCTCTCTCCGTCTCTCCCCCTCTCTCTTTCGCTGCCTCTGTCCACGTCTCAGTTTGTGTCTCCCCCACACCATCTCTCCCTCCCTCTCTCCCTCCCACTCTCTCTCTCTTTCTCCCTCTCTCCCTCCCTCTCTGTCTCTGTCTCAGAGTTACAGCTCAGATGATTAACCTCTTTATCCATGTGTTATGAACACGGGACTTTGTCTCTCTCCCATTTTCTAGGATGTTGCCAGGACTGGAGAATTGTAGCTATGAGGATAGGCAGGGGTTGCTGTCCTTGGAACAGAGAAGGCCCTCTCCAACTATCTCTGTCTCTGCCACTCTCTCTGTCTTTCTCTCTGTCCCTTCATCTGTCTTTCCCTCTCTGTCACTCCTCCTCTCTCCTTCGATCTCTGTCTCGCTCTCTCTGTCCCTCCATCTTTCCTTCCCTCCCTGTCACTACATCTCTCTCCTTCTCTCTCTGTCTCTCACTTTGTCCCTCCATCTGGCTTTCCCTTCCTAACACTCCCTCTCTCTCCTTCTCTCTCTGTCTCTGCCACTCTCTCTGTCTCTCTCTCTCTGTCCCTCCATCTGTCTTTCCCTCTCTGTCTCTCCGTCTCACTCCTTCTATCTCTGTCACTCCCGCTCTCTCTCTGTCTCTCTCTCTCTGTCCCTCCATCGGTCTTTCCCTCTCTGTCACTCCCTCTCTCCTTCTCTCTGTCTCTCCCTCTCTCTCCTTCTCTCTCTCTCTGTCCCTCCATCTGTCTTCCCACACCCGTCACTCCCTCTCTCTCTGTCTCTCACTGTGTCCCTCCATCTGTCTTTCCCTCTCTGTCTCTCCCTCTCTCTCCTTCTATCTCTGTCTGTCCATCTGTCTTTCCCTCTCTGTCTCTCCATCTCTCCTTCTCTCTGTCTCTGCCTCTCTCTCTGTCTCTCTCTCTGTCCCTCCATCTGTCTTTCCCTCTCTTGCAGTCCCTCTCTCTCCTTCTATCTCTGTCTCTCACTTTGTCCCTCCTTCTGTCTTTCCCTCTCTGTCACCCTCTCTCTCCTTCTCTCTCTCTCTCTGTCCCTCCATCTGTCTTTCCCTCCCTGTCAATCCCTCTCTCTCCTTACATCTCTATCTCGTCCTCTCTCTCTGTCTCTCTCTCTGTCCCTCCATCTGTCTTTCCCTCCCTGTCACTCTATCTCTCTCCTTCTCTCTCTGTCTCTCACTCTGTCCCTCCATTTGTCTTTTCCTCCCTGTCATTGCCTCTCTCTCCTTCTCTCTCTCTCTGTCCCTCGATCTGTCTTTCCCTCCCTCCCTGACACTCCCTCTCACTCCTTCTCTCTCTGTCTCTCTCTCTGCTATCACTGACACTAGGAGAGCGACAGAGGGAGGGAGGGTTAGATATGACGGCATAGAGAGGGCTGTAGTGAGGGACAAATGTGGAGAGAGAGAGATTGTTGAGGTGGATGAAGAGGATAATGTAAGATATATTAATTTGATGTAATCCTTCACTGCTGTGTACACAAACATATAAGAGATAGGTATGGAGAGAAAACAAACATCGGGAGAGGGAGGAATGCAGATGAAGTTGGGTCCAGGCAGACACTTTTGATGATCCAGAAGAAATAGCCTCCATTTTAAATATTCAGCAAGCTATTCCACTGTGGTAGCCATCACACCCTCGTGACATTGTTTGTGGAAATTTCATGCTGGCTTATTGGTTAATTTTTAAACCTGTGATTGATAGATTCTTGTTAACCAAATGTATTAAGAGATAAGGGGCAAAGGTGGGATATATGGTGTAAGTTTGATCACAGATCAGCCAAGATCTCATTGAATGCCGGGACGGAGGTGTGGGGTTAAATTGCATCCTCCTCTTCCAATATCCCCTGTTAAATATCCTTCTTTCTCTGTCAGTCACCCTGTCAGTCTATGTCTCTCTGTTTCTCTCTTTCTGTCTCTCTCCCTGTCTCTATCGGACAGTGTAGAGTGAGATTCACTCTGTATCCACCCCATGATGTTCCTGTCCTGGGACTGTTGGATCGGACAGTGTAGAAGGAGCATTACTCTGTATCTAATCCATGCTGTACCTGTCTGGGAAATGTTGATGGGAGAGTGGAAACAGAGAGGTCTGGGACCAGGGTCCTCATGGGGAGGACTTAATGGTGCCTCCTAATTGACCAGTTAGCAATATTGGTGCTCCAGGGATGAAAGGGACATTGGCTGAGTGGATACGACATTGGCTGAGAGAGTGGACAATGGTTGTTTCAGACTGGAGGGAGGTATACAGTGGAGGTTTATATTAGGATCACTGATCTTTTTGATATATACTAATGACTTGGACTTGTGTTTACAGGGCATAACTTCAATGTTTGCCAATGTTTGTGACATCTGCAATGTAATAAAAGGGAAGGGACCAGTAGCAGACTTCAGGAGGATAGAGGCAGTCTGGTGAAATGGAACACACAAGAACAAATGAATTAGGAGCAGGAGTAGGCCATTCGGCCCCTCGAGCCTGCTCTGCCATTCAATGGCTGATCTGATTGTGAACTCAACTCCACTTTCCTGTCTGTGTCCCATAACCCTTGACTCCCTAATTGATCAAAAATCTATCGAACTCAGCCTTGAATATATTCAATGATCCAGCCTCCACTGCTCTCTGGGGAAGAGAATTCTACTGTCTGACCCCCGTCTGAGAGAAACACATTTCTCCTCATCTCAGTTTTAAATGGGACGTCCCTAATTTTTAAACTGTGTCCCCTAGTTCTAGTCTCCCCAACAAGTGAAAACATCCTCTCAGAATCCACCCTGTCCAGTCCCCTCGGGACCTGAGATGTTTCACTCAGATCACCTCTCATTCTTCTAAACTCCAGTGGGTATAGACCTAACCTGTTCAACCTTTCCTCATAAGATAACCCCTTCATCCCAGGAATCAGCCCAGTGAACCTTCTCTGAACTACTTCGAATGCAATTATATAATTTCTTCAGTCAGGAGACCAAAAGTGTCCACAATCCTGCAGACGTCGTCTAACTTATGCCCTGTACAGCTGGAACAACACTTCCCTACTTTGATATTCTATTCACCTTGCAATAAACAACAATATTCCATTTGCCTTCCTAATCACTCGCTGTAGCTACACGGTAACATTTTGTGATTCATGTACCAGGACACCCAGATCCCTCTGTACCGTACAGTTCTGCAGTCTCTCTCCATTTCAATAATATACTGATTTTTATTCTTCCTGCTAAAGTGGACAAGCTCACATTTTCCCACATTGTACTCCATCTCCCAATTTTTTGCTCACTCACTTAACCTATGGAAATCTCTTTGTAGACACTTTATGTCCTCTTGACAGCTTACTTTCCAACCTATCATTGGACAGACACAGGGCAGGTTAACTTCAATGCTGAGAAATGTGAAGTGATGCATTTTGGAAGGAAGACTGAGTGATATAAACTAAATGGTACAATGTTAGAATGGGTGACAGGACAGAGAGATCTGGGATTTCATCAATGTTCCCTGTTCTACCCAAAAGATTCAATTTGGCGCTTGGAATCTGAGAGTTGAATTTAGCTTCATCCTGAAAAGTGTTGGTAAACGTGTTGGGAAATGTGTCAAAAGCTGTTTCCATTCAGACATTCCTGCATTGTGGAAGTGTGAGCTATCTTTGCAGAGACAGGAAATAGAGTTGTTTGAATGGACCTGCAGGTTTTGGTTGATGCAATAAGGTGAGAATTTGAATTGTGTCCCTTCCAGATACACAGAATTGAAGGTATTTACAGAACACCACATGAAGTAGTTTACCAATGTCTGACAAACTTCAAAGACTTCAAACACATGGAAGAAGAGGAGAAGGGAACAATATACAAAACCTCAGTCAGTCAGAAAACAGCAGTAGGAAAATGAATCTCTTTTTATGGGTTTTAATTTGAAGGCCTGAGCTGATGATTGAAAAAGTAGGAGTTCAAATCCCACGCTGGGCTGTTGTGAATTTGAATTTTGTTTTTTCTAAAAATAAACATAAATCTGGAATTAAGAAACCTCTGGGATGGAATGATTCACTCCTGTCTAGTAGTGCAAAGCCCGTGTGTGTCTCAGTTTTGCTGTATTTATGAACGATTTAAGATGATGGGGTAGAATGCAACATACCCAAGTTTACCAATGACACAAAAATATGCAGCATTGTAAGCAGTGTAGCTGGAAGCAGAACATTGCAAAGAGATATCTGAAGTGAATGGGCAAAACTGTGGTAGATAGATTTCAATGTCAGTAAAAAAGACTAGAACAGAGTAATTTATAAATGGTGAAAAGATAGAAACACTGGAGGTTCAAAGAGACTTGAGGGGTCCATGTCCATTTGAGTGCAGTGTAGATTTACCAGAATGATAACTGGACTCCAAGGGTTAAATTACAAGGTGATATTACACAAACTGGGAATAATTCCCTGGAATTTAGGAGGATCAAGGTGATTTGATCAAAGTTGTTGAGATATTAAGGGGAACTGATGGGGTAGTTTGAGAGAAACTATTTCGGCAGCTTTGGAATATATGAACAGGATTAGGCCATTCAGCCCATCGAGCCTGCTCCGCCATTCAATACGATCATGGCTGATCATCCACTTCAATGTGTTTTTCCCAGACTATCCTCTTACCCTTTATGTCATTGGTATTCAGCAATCTGTCAATCTCTGCTTTAAACATACTCAATGACTGAGCTTCCACAGCCCTCTGGGATAGAGAATTCCTAAGATTCACAACCCTCTGAGTAATGACATTTCTCCTCATCTCTGTCCCAAGTGGCTTCCCCCTTATATTGAAATTGTATCCCCTGGTTCTAGACTCCTCAACCAGGAGAAACATCTTACCTACATCTACCCTGTCTATTTGTAACGTTACCCCAGGGTCCCCACACAGCCTGTCTCCCCGTCCCCCTGCTTCTAAAGTGTCTCAGGGTCTCCTGGCACTTTCTACCTCTCTGCTTCTGTCTCTATCCCTCACTATCTCTCTGTTCTCTCTCCATTTCTATCTCTCCCTATATCTCTGTTACTCTACCTCTGTTCCTCTCTCTCTGTCTATCACTCTCTCCCACCATGTTGGTTATCATTGGGGGTTGAGTTAAATCACAGACAAAATAAACACTTCACCTGTCTGCCCCGAAATAAATAGCAAAATGTGTGGATATTTTATGTCTGTATTCAGACATGATCACAGTGATGTAGACAGCAAAATATATTATATGATGGGATGCTGCAAATCGATTTACAGTAGTACTGTTGGAAAAACAACATAAAAAGAATTATTCACAAGTCTAGTCCAACTTAACGACAGATTTGACCCGATAAGGTAATAAATGCCAAAAGTCTGGAGATTTTTGGAGTACGTTAAGCTTTACTCTGTCTGGCTTTCAGAAATTAAACATTACACATTCACTGCAAGATTAAAGATTATACATAGGTCAGGTTACATAGAATTTTGGAAGGACTAACAAGGCGAGGGAATATCCAATGAATGGTAGGATCATAGGAAGTACCGAGTGTCAGAGGGATCTTGGTGTACTTGTCCATAGATCACTGAAGGCTGCAGCGCAGGTAGACAAGGTGGTTAGGAAGGTATATGGGATACTTGCCTTTATTAGTTGAGGCATAGAATATAAGAACAGGGAGGTTATGATGGAGCTGTATAAAACACTGGTTAGGCCACAGCTGGAGTACTGTGTACAGTTCTGGGCACCACACTATAGGAAGGATGTGATTGCACTGGAGAGGATGCAGAGGAGATTGACCAGGATGTTGCCTGGGCTGGAGCATTTCAGCTATGAAGAGAGACTGAAAAGGCTGGAGTTGTTTTCCTTAGAGCAGAGAAGGCTGAGGGGGGACCTGATTGAGGTGTACAAAATTATGAGGGGCATTGATAGGTTAGATAGGAAGAAACATTTTACCTTAGCAGAGGGGTCAATAACCAGGGGGCATCGATTGAAGGCAAGGGGCAGGAGGTTTAGAGGGGATTTGAGGAAAAGATTTTTCTCCTGGAAGGTTATTGGGTGATTTGATGAAGGTTTACAAAATAATAAGGGAAACTGATAGGGTGGACTGAGAGTAAATATTCCCTTTGACTGCAGAGTCAGGAACTTGGGGCATAGTCTAAAAATATAAAGAGTGGCCACTTTGACTTCATCCCATCGTGTCGTATGTACATTCTCACATATAGCAGGTATAGCAGCACATATATAACAGGATAACAGGTATAACTGTAGTCATAGTATTCAGCTGAAAATTGATCAGTTACATTGTTATTTCAGTCCATATTTACAGTACACACGGTACCTTACTGTTGTAATCAAGTCATATAGTGTCTATTCATCCCACTGGGGCAAAATGTCACTGGCTCAACATTCTCACCAAATACTAAAGCATTCCACAATGCAAGACTCACAAATTCAACACAAGTTTCCTTTTCTGAGTCTCGCTGGTCTGTTCTGATTCTCTGAGGGATTACTGATGCTTATCCTCCACATGAGCAGTCGTCCTAATCCCGTGTGCCTGTCCTGCTCCCAAACCCGGCATCCACTTACATAAAGGCAATTGATACAGGAGCGTCTCAGTGACTGAGGCAGGTGAGTCTTGAGGCTGAGCCGGGCACAGTGAGTGACCTGGGTTAATCCGACACTCCAGGGACAGTTTAAACTGAACTGTACTCTGTATCTAACCTGTGCTGTACCTTCTCTGAGAGTGTTTGATGGGGCAGTGCAGACGAGGAGAGTTATTCCTTACCCATTTTAAATATAGAGAAGTGAATATCCAAGAGATTGTTTTAAATGTGATGAGGGTTTCTGCCTCGACCATCCTTTAGAGTCATAGAGAGATACAGCACTTTTACAAGCCCTTCGGCCCACCCAGTCTGTGCCGGCCATCAACCACCCATTTTATACTAATCCTTTCAGGCAGTGAGTTCCAGACACCCACCAGCCACTGGGTGAAGAAACTATTGATGTGTTTCGTTCAGTTAAGTTTGATGTCAATGTTTCCCCAGGATGTTGACGCTGGGTGATTCAGTGATGGGATAATGCTTTGAATGCCAAGGGGAGGTGGTTGGATTCTCTCTTGTTGAAGATGGTCATTGCCTGGCACTTGTGTGACGTGAATGTTACTTCCCACTGGTCGGCCCAAACCTGAATGTTGTCTGGGTCTTGGTGCATGTGGCTATGGATTGCTTCATTATCTGAGGCAAAATACTGTGGATGCTGGAAATCTGGAAAGCATCGAGCTGAATCACTAACTCTGTTTTTCTCTCCACAGATGCTGCTTGACCTGCTCAGTATTTCCAGCATTCTCTCCTGGGATCTCAGATGAAGATGGTTGAGCCTCGGACACTACCCTGAGGAACTCCTGCAGTGATGTCCTGGGACTGAGATGATTGACCTCCAACAACCACAACCATCTTCCTTTGTGCTCGGTATGACTCCAACCAGCGGATTCCCACTGACTTCAGTTTTACTCGGGCTCCTCGATGTCACACTCGGTCAAACGCTGCCTTGATGTTAAGGTCAGTCTCTCTTCCCAGGAGCAGACAGGAGTGAATCGTTCCCTTTGACCCGTTGTACACTGAACAAGCTGTGTTTCTTCACAGCCTGATACAGGACTGTACACGGCCGATTAATGTAGCCCATCAAACACTCCCAGAGCAGGTTCAGCACAGCTTAGGAATAGAGTACAGTTCCTTCAACATTCTCTATCTGTCTTCCTCTCTCTGGCTCTCCCTCCTGTGATCTCTGACACGAGGAGAGAGACAGAGGGCGAGAGGGTTAGATATGCAGAAAGAGGGAGTGCTGCGGAGAGGGACAAGGTTGGAGAGAGAGAGATTGCGGGGTCGATTGAAAGGGAGAATGTAAGAGAAATTAATTTGATGTAAATCCTTCACTGCTGTGTGCACAAACGTTTCAGAGCTAGGTATGGAGACAGATACATCGGGAGAGATCTCTGTCTCTCTCTCTGTCTCTCCATTTGTCTTTCCCTCTCTGTCTCTCCCACTCTCTCCATCTCTCTCCATCTCTCTCTGTCTCTCTCTCTGTCTCTCCATCTGTCTTTCCCCCTCTGTCTCGCCAACTCTCTCCTTCTCTCTCTGTCTCTCTCTCCATCTGTCTTTCCCTCTCTGTCTCTCCCTCTCTCTCCTTCTCTTTCTGTCTCTGCCTCTCTCTCTGTCTCTATCTCTGTTCGTCCATCTGTCTTTCCCTCTCTGTCTCTCCCTCTCTCTCCTTCTATCTCTGTCTCTCTCTCTCTCTCCTTCTATCTCTCTCTCTCTCTCTCTCTCTATCCCTCCATCTGTCCTTCCCTCCCTGTCACTCCATCTCTCTCCTTCGCTCTCTGTCCCTCACTTTGTCCCTCCATCTGTTTTTCCCTCTGTCAGACCCATTCTCCTTCTCTGTCTCTCCCTCTCTCTCACTCTGTCCCTCCATCCGTCTTTCCCTCCCTGTCACTCCCTCGCTCTCCTATCTCTATCTTTCTCTCTGCCTTTCCATCTGTATTTCCCTCCCTATCACTCCCTCTCACTCGTTCCATCTCTGCCTCTCTCCCTGTCCCTCCATCTGTCTTCCCACACCCCACCCATCACCCCATCTCTCTCCTTCTATCTCTGTCTTTCTCTGTCACTCCATCTGTCTTTCCCTCTCTGTCACTCCCTCCATGTCCTTCCATCGCTCTCTCTCTCTCTATCCCTCCATCTGTCCTTCCCTCCCTGTCACTCCATCTCTCTCCTTCTCTCTCTGTCTCTCAGTCTGTCCCTCTATCTGTCTTTGCCTCCCTGACACGCCCTCTCTTTCCTATATCTGTGTCTCTCTCTGTCTCTCCATCTGTTTTTCCCTCTCTGTCTCTCCCTCTCTCTCCTTCTCTCTCTGCCTCTCTCTCTCTCTCTCTCTCTCTCTCTGTCCCTCCATCTGTCCTTCTATCTCTGCCTCTCCATCTGTCTTTCCCTCTCTGTCTCTCCCTCTCTCTCCTTCTCTCTCTGCCTCTCTCTCTCTCTCTCTCTCTCTCTGTCCCTCCATCTGTCTTTCACTCTCTGTCACTCCCTCTCTCTACTTCCACCTCTGTCTCTGTCTGTCCCTCCACCTGCCTTTCCCTCCCTGTCACTCCCTCACTCTCCTATCTCTGTCTCTCTCTCTATCCCTCCATCTGTCCTTCCCTCCCTGTAACTCCATCTCCCTCCCTGTCTCTCTCTGTCTGTCCCTCCATCTGTCATTCCCTCCCTGTCTCTCCCTCTTTCACCTTCTCTCTCTGTCTCTGCCTCTCACTGCCTCTCTCTCTGCCTCTCTCTCTGTCCCTCCATCTGTCTTTCCCTCTCTGTCTCTCCCTCTCTCTCCTTCTATGTCTGTCTCTCTCTCTCTGTCTCTCCATCTGTCTTTCCCTCCCTGTCTCTCCCTCTCTCACCTTTGCCCTCTGTCTCTGCCTCTCTCTCCTTCTCTCTCTGCATCTCTCTCTGTCCCTCCATCTGTCTTTCCCTTCCTGGCACTCCTTCTCTCTCGTTCTGTCTCTGACTGTTTCTCACTCTGTCACTCCATCTGTCTTTCCCTCTCTGTCTCTCCATCTCTCTCCTCTCTCTGTCTCTCTCTCTGCCCCTCCATCTGTCTTTCGCTCTGTCACTCCCTCTCTCTCCTTCTCTCTCTGTCTCTCTCTCTGTTCCTCAATCTGTCTTTCCCTCCCTCTCACTCCCTCTCTCTCCTTCTATCTCTGTCTCTGCCTCTCTCTCTGTCAGTCCCTCCAACTGTCTTTCCCTCCCTGTCACTCCCTCTCTCTCCTTCTATCTCTGTCTCTCTCTCTTTCCCTCCATTCGTCTCTCCACCCCCCCCCCCCCACCGTCACTCCATCTCTCTCCTTCTGTCTCTGTCTCTCTCTCTGTATCGCTCCATCAGTCCTTCCCTCCATGAACACTCCATCTCTCTCCTTGTCTCTCTCTCTCTGTTCCTCCATCTGTCTTTACCTTCCTGACACTCCCTCTCTCCTTCTCTCTGTCTCTCTCTCTCTGCCACTCACTCTGTCTCTCTCTCTGTCCCTCCATCTGTCTTTCCCTCTCTGTCTCTCCGTCTTTCTCCTTCTATCTCTGTCTATCCCTCAATCTGTCCTTCCCTCCCTGTTTCTCCTTCCATCTCTGTCTCTCTCTCTCTATCTGTCCATCTGTCTTTCCCTCCATAACACTCCCTCTCTCTCCTTTCTCTGTCTCTCTCTCTGTCTTTCCCTCCCTGTCACTCCCTCTCTCTCCCTGTATCTCTGTCTCTGCCACTCTCTGTCTTTCTCTCTTGTCCCTCCATTTGTATTTCCCTCTCTGTCTCTCCATCATTCTCCTTCTCTCTGTCCTTCTCTCTGTCCTTCTCTCTCTCTAGCTGACTCTCTCTCTGTCTCTCTCTCTGTCCCTCCACCTGTCTTTCCCTCTCTGTCTCTCTATCTCTGTCCTTCTCTCTCTGCCCCCCATCTGTATTTCCCTTCCTGACACTCCCTCTCTCTCCTTCTATCTCTTTCTGGCTCGCTCTGTCCCTCCATCTGTCTTTCCCTTCCTGACACTGCCTCTCTCCTTCTCTCTGTCTCTCTCTCTCTGCTCTCACTGACACTGGGAGAGAGACAGAGGGACGGAGGTTTGGATATGAAGGCATAGAGAGGGCCGGAGAGAGGGACAAACTTGGAGAGAGAGCGAGATTGTTGAGTTGGATGAAGAGGATAATGTAAGATATATTAACTTGATTTAATCCTTCACTGCTGTGTACACAAACATATTTGAGATAGGTATGGAGAGAAAAAAAACATCGGGAGAGGGAGGAATGCAGATGAAGTTGGGGCCCAGGCGGACACTTTTGATGATCCAGAAGGAATAGCCTCCATTTTAAATATTCAGCCAGCTATTCCACTGGGGGAACCATCACACCCTCATGATATTGTTTGCGGAAATTTCATGCTGGCTTATTGGTCAATTTTTAAACCTGTGATGGATAGATTCTTGTTAACCAAAGGTATTAAGAGATAAGGGGCAACGGTGGGATATATGGTGTTAGTTAGATCACAGATCAGCCCTGATCTCATTGAATGCTGGAACAGGGTCGAGGGGTTAAATTGCCTCCTCATCTTCCTATGTCTGATGTTAAATATCCTTCTTTCACTCTCAGACACCCTGTCTGTCTGTGTCTCCCTCTGTTTCTCTCATTCTCTCTCTCTCTCTGTCTGTTTTGGTCAGTGTAGAGTGAGATTCACTCTGTATCCACCCCATGATGTTCCTGTCCTGGGACTGTTGGATGGGACAGTGTAGAAGGAGCATTACTCTGTATCTAATCCATGCTGTCCCTGTCTGGGGAATGTTGATGGGAGAGTGCAAACAGAGAGGTCTGGGACCAGGGTCCTCATGGGGAGGACTTAATGGTGCCTCCCAATTGACCAGTTAGCAATGTTGGTGCTCCAGGGATGAAAGGGACATTGGCTGAGTGGATACGACATTGGCTGAGAGAGTGGACAATGGTTGTTTCAGACTGGAGGGAGGTATACAGTGGAGGTTTATATTCGGACCACTGATCTTTTTGATATATACTAATGACTTGGACTTGTGTTTACAGGGCATAACTTCAATGTTTGCCAATGTTTGTGACATCTGCAATGTAATAAAAGGAAAGGGACTAGTAGCAGACTTCAGGAGGAGAGAGGCAGTCTGGTGAAATGGAACACACAAGAACAAATGAATTAGGAGCAGGAGTAGGCCATTCGGCCCCTCGAGCCTGCTCTGCCATTCAATGGCTGGTCTGATTGTGAACTCAACTCCACTTTCCTGTCGTGTCCCATAACCCTTGACTCCCTAATTGATCAAAAATCTATCGAACGCAGCCTTGAATATATTCAATGATCCAGCCTCCACTGGTCTCTGGGGAAGAGAATTCCACAGACTGACACCCCTCTGAGAGAAACACATTTCTCCTCATCTCAGTTTTAAATGGAACGTCCCTAATTTTTAAACTGTGTCCCCTAGTTCTAGTCTCCCCAACAAGGGGAAACATTCTCTCAGCATCCACCCTGTCCAGTCCCCTCAGGACCTGAGATGTTTCACTCAGATCACCTCTCATTCTTCTAAACTCCAGTGGGTATAGACCCAACCTGTTCAACCTTTCCTCATAAGATAACGCCTTCATCCCAGGAATCAGCCCAGTGAACCTTCTCTGAACTACTTCGAATGCAATTATATAATTTCTTCAGTCAGGAGACCAAAAGTGTCCACAATCCTGCAGACGTCGTCTAACTTATGCCCTGTACAGCTGTAACAACACTTCCCTACTTTGATATTCTATTCACCTTGCAATAAACAACAACATTCCATTTGTCTTCCTAATCACTCGCTGTAGCTACACGGTAACATTTTGTGATTCATGTACCAGGACACCCAGATCCCTCTGTACCGTACAGTTCTGCAGTCTCTCTCCATTTCAATAATATACTGATGTTTATTCTTCCTGCTAAAGTGGACAAGCTCACATTTTCCCACATTGTACTCCATCTGACAATGTTTTGCTCACTCACTTAACCTCTGGAAATCTCTTTGTAGACACTTTATGTCCTCTTGACAGCTTACTATCCAACCTATCATTGGACAGACACAGGGCAGGTTAACTTCAATGCTGAGAAATGTGAAGTGATGCATTTTGGAAGGAAGACTGAGTGATATAAACTAAATGGTACAATGTTAGAAAGGGTGACAGGACAGAGAGATCTGGGATTTCATCAATGTTCCCTGTTCTACCCAAAAGCTCAATTTGGCGCTTGGAATCTGTGAGTTGAATTTAGCTTCATCCTGAAAAGTGTTAGCAAACGTGTTGGGAAATGTGTCAAAAGCTGTTTCCATTCAGACATTCCTGCATTGTGGAAGTGTGAGCGATCTTTGCAGAGACAGGAAATAGAGTTGTTTGAATGGACCTGCAGGTTTTAGTTGATGCAATAAGGTGAGAATTTGAATTGTGTCCCTTCCAGATACACAGAATTGAAGGTATTTACAGAACACCACATGAAGTAGTTTACCAATGTCTGACAAACTTCAAAGACTTCAAACACATGGAAGAAGAGGAGAAGGGAACAATATACAAAACCTCAGTCAGTCAGACAACAGCAGGAGGAAAATGAATCTCTTTTTATGGGTTTTAATTTGAAGGCCTGAGCTGATGATTGAAAAAGTAGGAGTTCAAATCCCACGCTGGGCTGTTGTGAATTTGAATTTTGTTTTTTCTAAAAATAAACATAAATCTGGAGTTAAAAAACCTCTAGGTTGGAATGATTCACTCCTGTCTACTAGTGCAAAGCCCGTGTGTGTCTCAGTTTTGCTGTATTTATTAACGATTTAAGATGATGTGGGAGAATGCAACATACCCAAGTTTACCAATGACACAAAAATAGGCAGCATTGTAAGCAGTGTAGCTGGAAGCAGAACAATGCAAAGAGATATCTGAAGTGAATGGTTAAAACTGTGGTAGATAGATTTCCATGGCAGTAAAAAAGACTAGAACAGAGTACTTTATAAATGGTAAAAAGATAGAAACACTGGAGGTTCAAAGAGACTTGAGGGGTCCATGTCCATTTGAGTGCAGTGCAGATTTACCAGAATGATAACTGGACTCCAAGGGTTAAATTACAAGGTGATATTACACAAACTGGGGATTTATTCCCTGGAATTTAGGAGGTTCAAGGTGATTTGATCAAAGATGTTGAGATATTAAGGGGAACTGATGGGGTAGTTTGAGAGAAACTATTTCGGCAGCTTTGGAATATATGAACAGGAGTAGGCCATTCAGCCCATCGAGCCTGCTCCGCCATTCAAGACGATCATGGCTGATTATCCACTTCAATGTGTTTTTCCCAGACTGTCCTCATATCCCTTTATGTCATTGGTATTCAGCAATCTGTCAATCTCTGCTTTAAACATACTCAATGACTGAGCTTCCACAGCCCTCTGGGATAGAGAATTCCTAAGATTCACAACCCTCTGAGTAATGACATTTCTCCTCATCTCTGTCCCAAGTGGCTTCCTCCTTATTTTGAAATTGTGTCCCCTGGTTCTAGACTCCTCAACCAGGAGAAACATCTTACCTACATCTACCCTGTCTATCTATAACGTTACCCCAGGGTCCCCACACAGCCTGTCTCCCCGTCCCCCTGCTTCTAAAGTGTCTCAGGGTCTCCTGGCACTTTCTATCTCTCTGCTTCTGTCTCTATCCCTCACTATCTCTCTGTTCTCTCTCCATTTCTATCTCTCCCCATCTCTCTGTTACTCTACCTCTGTTCCTCTCTCTCTGTCTCTCACTCTCTCCCACCATGTTGGTTATCATTGGGGGTTGAGTTAAATCACAGACAAAATAAACACTTCACCTGTCTGCCCCGGAATAAATAGCAAAATTTGTGGATATTTTATGTCTGTATTCAGACAATATAGACAGGAGTGTATATTATATGATGGGATGCTGCAAATCGATTTACACTAGTATTGTCGGAAAAACAACTTAAAAAGAGTTATTCACAAGTCGAGTCCAACTTAACGACAGATTTGACCCGATAAGGTAATAAATGCCAAAAGTCTGGAGTTTTTTGGAGTACGTTAAGCTTTACTCTGTCTGGCTTTCAGAAATTAAACATTACACATGCACTGCAAGATTAAAGATTATACATAGGTTAGGTTACATAGAATTTTGGAAGGACTAACAAGGCTAGGGAATATCCAATGAATGGTAGGATCATAGGAAGTACCGAGTGTCAGAGGGATCTTGGTGTACTTGTCCATAGATCACTGAAGGCTGCAGTGCAGGTAGACAAGATGGTTAGGAAGGTACATGGGATACTTGCCTTTATTAGTTGAGGCATAGAATATAAGAACAGGGAGGTTATGATGGAGCTGTATAAAACACTGGTTAGGCCACAGCTGGAGTACTGTGTACAGTTCTGGGCACCACACTATAGGAAGGATGTGATTGCACTGGAGAGGATGCAGAGGAGATTGACCAGGATGTTGCCTGGGCTGGAGCATTTCAGCTATGAAAAGAGACTGAAAAGGCTGGAGTTGTTTTCCTTAGAGCAGAGAAGGCTGAGGGGGGACCTGATTGAGGTGTACAAAATTATGAGGGGCATTGATAGGTTAGATAGGAAGAAACTTTTTCCCTTAGCGGAGGGGTCAATAACCAGGGGGCATAGATTGAAGGCAAGGGGCAGGAGGTTTAGAGGGGATTTGAGGAAAAGATTTTTCACCCGGAAGGTTATTGGGTGATTTGATGAAGGTTTACAAAATAATAAGGGAAACTGATAGGGTGGACTGAGAGTAAATATTCCCTTTGGCTGCAGAGTCAGGAACTTGGGGCATAGTCAAAAATATAAACAGTGGCCACTTTGACTTCATCCCATCGTGTCGTATGTACATTCTCACATATAGCAGGTATAGCAGCACATATATAACAGGATAGCAGGTATAACTGTAGTTATAGTATTCAGCTGAAAATTGATCAGTTACATTGTTATTTCAGTCCATATTTACAGTACACACGGTACCTTACTGTTGTAATCAAGTCATATAGTGTCTATTCATCCCACTGGGGCAAAATGTCACTGGCTCAACATTCTCACCAAATACTAAAGCATTCCACAATGCAAGACTCACAAATTCAACACAAGTTTCCTTTTCTGAGTCTCGCTGGTCTGTTCTGATTCTCTGAGGGATTACTGATGCTTATCCTCCACATGAGCAGTCGTCCTAATCCCGTGTGCCTGTCCTGCTCCCAAACCCGGCATCCACTTATGTTAAGACAAGTGATACAGGAGCGTCTCAGTGACTGAGGCAGGTGAGTCTTGAGGCTGAGCCGGGCACAGTGAGTGACCCGGGTTAATCCGACACTCCAGGGAATGTTTTAACGGAGCTTTACTCTGTATCTAAGCCATGCTGCAGCTTCTCTGAGAGTGTTCGATGGGGCAGTGTAGACAAGGAGAGTTATTCCTTACCCATTTTAAACATGGAGAAGTGAATATCCAAGAGATTGTTTTAAATGTGATGAGGGTTTCTGCCTCTACCACCCTTTCAGGCAGAGAGTTCCAGACACCCACCAGCCACTGGGTGAAGAAACTATTGATGTGTTTCGTTCTGTTAAGTTTGATGTCAATGTTTCCCCAGGATGTTGACGCTGGGTGATTCAGTGATGGGATAATGCTTTGAATGCCAAGGGGAGGTGGTTGGATTCTCTCTTGTTGCAGATGGTCATTGCCTGGCACTTGTGTGACGTGAATGTTACTTGCCACTGGTCGGCCCAAGCCTGAATGTTGTCTGGGTCTTGGTGCATGTGGCTATGGATTACTTCATTATCTGAGGCAAAATACTGTGGATGCTGGAAATCTGGAAAGCATCGAGCTGAATCACTAACTCTGTTTCTCTCTCCACAGATGCTGCCTGACCTGCTCAGTATTTAAAGCACTTTCTGCTGGGATCTCAGCTGTAGATGGTTGGGCTGAGGACACTACCCTGATAAACTCCTGCAGTGAAGGCCTGGGACTGAGATGATTGACTTCCAACAACCAAAACCATCTTCCTTTGTGCTCGGTATGATTCCAACCAGTGGAGAGATTTCCCCCGATTCCCACTGACTTCAGTTTTACTCGGGCTCCTCGATGTCACACTCGGTCAAACACTGCCTTAATGTTAAGGTCAGTCTCTCTTCCCAGTAGCAGACAGGAGTGAATCGTTCCCTTTGACCCGTTGTGTACTGAAAATGCTCTGCTTCTTCACAGCCTGATACAGGACTGTACACGGCCGATTAATGTAACCCATCAAACACTCCCAGAGCAGCTTCAGCACAGCTTAGGAACAGAGTACAGTTCCTTCAACATTCTCTCTCTGTCTCTCCCTCCTGCTATCTCTGACACGAGGAGAGAGACAGAGGGAAAGAGGGTTAGATATGAAGGCAGAGAGAGGGCTGGAGAGAGGGACAAAGTTGGAGAGAGAGAGGTTGTTGAGGTGGATGAAAAGGATAATGTAAGATATATTAATTTGATGTAATCCTTCACTGCTGTGTACACACACATATAAGAGATAGATATGGAGAGAAAAAAAACATCAGGAGAGGGGGAAATGCAGACAATGTTGGGGCCCAGGCGTATACGTTTGATGATCCAGAAGGAATAGCCTCCATTTTAAACATCCAGCAAGCTATTCCACTGTGGGAGCCATCACACCCAAACAGGCATGGACACAAACACAAACACACAGAAATACCCACACAATGATATGGTTTGTGGAAATTTCATGCTGGCTTATTGGTTAATTTTTAAATCTGTGATTGATAGATTCTTGTTAACCAAAGGTATTTAGAGATAAGGGGCAAAGGCAGGATATATGGTGTAAGTTACATCACAGATCAGCCAAGATCACATTGGATGCCGGAACAGGATTGTGGGGTTAAATTGCATCCTCCTCTTCCAATATCCCCTGTTAAATATCCTTCTTTCTCTGTCAGTCACCCTGTCAGTCCATGTCTCTCTGTTTCTCTCTTTCTGTCTCTATCGGACAGTGTAGAGTGCGATTCACTCTGTATCCACCCCATGATGTTCCTGCCCTGGGAGTGTGTGATGGGACAGTGTGGAGGGAAATTTACTCTGTGTCAAACCCAACATTGTGCTTAGCTTGGGAATGTTTAATGGGACAGTGTAGCTGGAGATTTACTCTGTATCCCTGGAATTTCGAAGGCTCAGGTGTGATTTGATGATTGTTTTCAAGATAATAAGGGAAACTGATGGGGTAGACAGAGAGTAACAATTCCCACTGGCTGCAGAGTCTAGAACATGGGGGCATAGTCTAAAAATATAAACCGAGTCTAAAAACCTTTCAGGAGTGAAATGAAGAAACACTTCAACACACCAGGTGTGGTATCACTTTGGAACTCTCTTCCACAAACAGCAATTGATGCTGAGACACTTGTTAATTTTTAAATCTGAGTTTGATAGATTTTTGTTAACCAAAGGTATTAAGGGGCAAAGATAGGTACATGGAGTTGATCACACATCAGCCATGAGCTCATTGAATGACAGAACAGGGTTGAGGGGCCAAATGGCCTCCTCCTCTTCCTCTGTCCTACGCCCAATATCCTGCGATCACGCTCTGTGTCTTGGTCTCTGTCTCCCTCTTTGTCTCTCTTTCTGTCTGTCTGTCTGTCTCTCTCTCTCTCCTCTCATCTGTGGAAATCCACACACATCAGTCAGCCATTTTAGGTTCATTTTCAGTGGCCATTTTATGTTCCCACAACACTGGGACATTTATCGCTGTCTATCCCAAACCATCTCTCTTTGTAGTCTATTTGTGTTCTCCTCACAGCTTATTGTCCCACCTAACCTAGTATCTCTCTCCTTTGCTCCGTCTCACTCACGCACTCTCCCCCCCATTTCTCTCTCCCCCCATTTCTCTCTTTCCCCCCCACCCCCTGCAATCTCTCTTTAAGTGTCCTGTTATCACATCCTTTATTATAGATTCAAACATTTTCCCAATGACTGATGTTAGACGAACAGGTCTTTAGTTCCCATTTTCTCTCTCCTTCCTTTTGTAAATAGTGGGGTTACATTTGCTACCTTCTAATCTGACTCTCTCACTCTGCCTCTGTACCTCGCTATCTGTCTTACCCCCCTCTCTCTCTCGCTATCTCTCCCTCTCTCTCTTTTTCTCTCTCTCGCTCGATCTCTACCTCTCTCTCTCTACCTCTGTCCACGTCTCAATTTGTGCCTCCCTCACACCATCTCTCCCTCTCTCTGTCTCTCTCTAGCTCTCTGTCTGCCTCTCTATGTCTGCCTCTCTGTGTCGTCTTCTCTCTCTGTGCCTCTCTCACTCTCTATCTGTCTCTCCCCCAGCTCTCTCTGTCTGTCTCTCACTCTCTCTCTTTCTCAACCTCTGTCCATGTCTCAATTTGTGCCTCCCTCACACCATCGCTCCCTCTCTCTGTCTCTCTCTAGCTCTCTGTCTGCCTCTCTCTCCCTGTCTCTGCCTCCCTGTCTCTGCCTCCCTCTCTCTGCCTCCCTCTCTCTGCCTCTCTCTCTCTGTCTCTCTCTCTCTGTCTCACCCTCTCTCTCTCTCTGTCTCTCTCTGCATCTCTCTCTCTCTCTGCATCTCTCTCTCTCTCTGCATCTCTCTCTCTCTCTGCCTCTCTCTCTCTCTGCCTCTCTCTCTCTATCTCTCCCTCTCTCTCTTTCACTGCCTCTGTCCACGTCTGAGTTTGTGTCGACTCCACACCATCTCTCCCTCCCTCTCTCCCTCCCTCTCTCTCTCTCTTTCTCCCTCTCTCCCTCCCTCTCTCTCTCTGTCTCTATCTCAGAGTTACAGCTCAGATGATTGACCTCTTTATCCATGTGTTATGAACACGGGACTTTGTCTAGGATGTTGCCAGGACTGGAGAATTGTAGCTATGAGGATAGGCAGGGGTTGTTGTCCTTGGAACAGAGAAGGCTGAGGGGAGATCTGATTGAAATGTACAAAATGTTGAGGGTCCTGGATAGAGTGGAGGTGAAGGGCAGAGAACCATAGCAGAAAGGTCAGTGACGAGGGGGCATAGATTTAAAGTGATTGGTAGAAAAATTAGAGGGGAGTTGAGGAAAATCTTTTTCACCCAGAGGGTCGTGATGGTCTGGAACTCACTGCCTGAAAGGGTAGTTGAGGCAGAGACCCTCAACTCATTCAGTGTGGCCTAACTAAAGTTCTGTACAGCTGCAACATGACTTGCCTATTTATATACGCTGTGCCCCGACCGATGAAGGCAAGCATGCTGTATGCCTTCTTGACTACCTTATCCACCTGTGTTGCACTTTCAGTGACCTTTGGACCTGTACGCCCAGATCTCTCTGCCTGTCAATACTCCGAAGGGTTCTGCCATTTACTGTATACTTCCCACCTGCATTAGACCTTCAGAAATGTATTACCTCACATTTGTCCGAATTAAACTCCATCTGCCATTTCTCCGCCCAAGTCTCCAACCGATCTATATCCTGCTGTATCCTCTGACAATCCTCATCACTATCCGCAACTCCACCAACCTTTGTGTCGTCCGCAAACTTACTAATCAGACCAGCTACATTTTCCTCCAAATCATTTATATATCCTACAAACAGCAAAGGTCCCAGCACTGATCCCTGCGGAACACCACTAGTCACATCCCTCCATTCAGAAAAACACCCTTCCACTGTTACCCTCTGTCTTCTATGAACGAGCCAGTTCTGTATCCATTTTACCTTTCCCTCTCTGTCACTCCCTCTCTCTCCTTCTATCTCTGTCTCTCTCTCTGTTCCTCCATCTGTCCTTCCCTCTCTGTCACTCCATCTCTCCCTCTCTACTTCTCTCTGCCTCTCCCTCTCGCTCCTTCCCTCTCTCTGTCCCTCCATTTCTCCTTCTCCCCTTGTCACTCCCTCTCTCTCGGTTTATCTCAGTCTCTGCCTCTCTCTCTGTCCCTCCATTTGTCTTACCCTCTCGGTCACTCACTCTCTCTCCTTCTATCTCTGTCTCTCTCCATCTGTCCCTCCATCTGTCCTTCCCTCCCTGTCATTCCATCTCTCCCATTCTCTCTCTGTCTCTCACTTTATCCCTCCATCTGTTTTTCCCTCCCTGATACTCCCTCTCTCTCCTTCCATCTCTGTCTTTCTCGCTGTCTCTCCATCTGTTTTTCCCTCCCTGACACTCCCTCTCTCTCCTTCTATCTCTGTCTCTCTCTCTGTTCCACCATCTGTCCTTCCCTCTCTGTCACTCCATCTCTCCCTCTCTACTTCTCTCTGCCTCTCCCTCTCGCTCCTTCCCTCTCTCTGTCCCTCCATCTCTCTTTCTCCCCCTGTCACTCCCTCTCTCTCTGTCTATCTCAGTCTCTGCCTCTCTCTCTGTCCCTCCATTTGTCTTACCCTCTCTATCACTCACTCTCTCTCCTTCTATCTCTGTCTCTCTCCATCTGTCCCTCCATCTGTCCTTCCCTCCCTGTCACTCCATCTCTCCCATTCTCTCTCTGTCTCTCACTTCGTCCCTCCATCTGTTTTTCCCTCCCTGACACTCCCTCTCTCTCCTTCCATCTCTGCCCCTCTCTCTCTCTCTGTCTCCAACTGCCTTTCCCTCTCTGTCTCTCCCTCTCTCTCCTTCCATCTCTGTATCTCTCTCTCTATCTCTCCATCTCTCTTTCCCTCCCAGTCACTCCCTCTCACTCTTTCAATCTCTGTCTCCCCCTCTCTCTCCTTCTATCATGTCTCTCTCACTGTCTTTCCATCTGTCCTTCCCTCCCTGTCACTGCCTCTCTCTCCTTCCATCTCTACCTCTCTCACTTTTTCTGTCTCTCCAACTGCCTTTCCCTCTCTGTCTCTCCCTCTCTCTCCTTCTCTCACTGTCTGTCTCACTGCCTTTCCATCTGTCCTTCCCTCTCTGTCTCTCCCTCTCTCTCCTTCTATCTCTTTCTCTCTCTGTCAATCCCTCCATCTGTCCATCCGTCCTTCCCTGCCTGACACTCCCTCTCTCTCCTTCTCTCTCTGTCTGTCTCTCTGTCCGTCCATCTGTCTTTCCCTCCCTGTCTCTCCCTCTCTCTCCTTCTCTCACTGTCTCTCTCACTGTCTTTCCATCTGTCCTTCCCTCTCTGTCTCTCCCTCTCTCTCCTTCTATCTCTTTCTCTCTCTCTCAATCCCTCCATCTGTCCATCTGTCCATCCCTCCCTGACACTCCCTCTCTCTCTGTCCCTCCATCTGTCTTTCCCTCCCAGTCTCTCCCTCTCTCTCCTTCTATCACTGTCTCTCACTCTCTGTCTTTCCATCTGTCCTTCCCTCCCTGACACTCCCTCTCTCTCCTTCTCTCTCTGTCCCTCCATCTGTCTTTCCCTCCCTGTCTCTCCCTCTCTCTCCTTCTACCACTGTCTCCCACTCTCTGTCTTTCCATCTGTCATTCCCTCCCTGTCACTCCCTCTCTCTCCTTCCATCTCTGCCCCTCTCTCTCTGTCTCCAACTGCCTTTCCCTCTCTGTCTCTCCCAATCTCTCCTTCTCTCTCTGTCTCTGCCTCTCTCTGTCTCTCTCTCTATCCCTCCATCTGTCTTTCCCTCTCTGTCTCTCTCTCTCTATCTCTCCATCTCTCTTTCCCTCCCAGTCACTCCCTCTCTCTCCTTCAATCTCTGTCTCTCCCTCTCTCTCCTTCTATCACTGTCTCTCCATCTGTCTCTCCATCTGTCTTTCCCTCCCCATCACTCCCTCTCTCTACTTCCATCTCTGCCTCTCTCGCTGTCTCTCCATCTGTCTTTCCCTCCCTGTCACTCCCTCTCTCTCCTTCTATCTCTGTCTCTATCTCTCTATCCCTCCATCTGTCCTTCCCTCCCTGTGACTCCATTTCTCTCCCTTTCTCTCTCTCTGTCCCTCCATCTGTCTTTCCCTCCCTGACTCTCTCTCTCTCTCTCTCTCTGTGTCCCTACATCTGTCTTTCCCTCTCTGTCTCTCCCGCTCTCTCCCCTCTCTGTCTCTCCCTCTCTCTCCTTCCATCTCTGCCTCTCTATCTCTCTGTCCATCCATCTGTCTTTACCTCTCTGTCTCTCCCGCTCTCTCCCCCTCTCTGTCTCTCCCTCTCTCTCCATCTATCTCTGTCTCTCTCTCTCTGTCTCTCCATATGTCTTTCCCTTCCTGTCACTCCCTCTCTCTCCTTCCATCTCTGCCTCTCTCTCTCTCTGTCTCTCCAACTGCCTTTCCCTCTCTGTCTCACCCACACTCTCCTTCTCTCTCTGTCTCTGCCTCTCTCTCTGTCTCTCTCCCTCTGTCCCTCCATCTGCCTTTCCCTCCCAGTCACTCCTTCTCTCTCCTTCTATCTCTGTCTCACTCTCTGTCCCTCCATCTGTCATTCCCTCTCTGTTGCTCCCTCTCTCTCCTTCTATCTCAGTCTCTCTCTCTGTTCCAACATTTGTCTTTCCCTTTCTGTTGCTCCCTCTCTCTCCTTCTATCTCTGTCTGTCTCTCTGTTCCACCATTTGTCTTTCCCTCTCTGTCACTCCCACTCTCATTCTCTCTGTCCCTCCATCTGTCTTTCCCCCCATGTCACTCCGTCTCTCTCCTTCTATCTCAGTATCTGCCTCTTCCTCTCTGTCTCTCTCTCTCTCTCTCTCTGTCCCTCCGTCTGTCTTTCCCTTTCTGTCACTCCCAATCTCTCCATCTCTCTCTGTCTCTCCATCTGTCTTTCCCTTTCTGTCACTCCCTCTCTCTCCTTCTCTTTCTGTCCCTCACTTTGTCCCTCCATCTGTCCTTCCCTCCCTGTCACGCCATCTCTCTCCCTCACTTTGTCCCTCCATCAGTCTTTCCCTCTCTGTTGTTCCCTCGCTCTCCTTCTATCTCTGTCTCTCTCTCTGTTCCACCATTAGTCTTTCCCTCTCTGTCACTCCCACTCTCCTTCTCTCTGTCTCTCCCTCTCCCTCCTTCACTTTCTCGCCGTCCCTCCATCTGTCTTCCCCATCATGTCACTCCCTCTCGCTCCTTCTATCTCAGTCTCTCTCTCTATCCCTCCATCTGTCTTTCCTTGCTGTGACTCCCTCTCTCTCCTTCTATCTCTGACCCGCTCTCTCTCTGTCCATCTGTCCTTCCCTCTCTGTCTCTCCCTCTCTCTCCTTCTCTCTCTGTCTTTCTCTCTGTCTCTCCATCTGTCTTTCCCTCTCCATCACTCCCTCTCTCTCCTTCCATCTCTGCCTCTCTCTCTGTCTTTCCCTCCCAGTCACTCCTTCTCTCACCTTCCATCTCTGTCTCTCTCTCTGTCCCTCCATCTGTCTTTCCCTCTCTGTTGCGCCCTCTCTCTCCTTCTATCTCTGTCTCTCTCTGTCTGTCCCTCCATCTGTCTTTCCCTCTCTGTTGCTCCCTCTCTCTCCTTTTATCTCTGTCTCTCTCTCTGTTCCACCATTTGTCTTTCCCTCTCTGTCACTCCCACTCTCTTTCTCTCTGTCTCTCCCTCTCCCTCCTTCTCTCTCTGTCTCTCACTTTGTCCCTCCGTCTGTCTTTCCCTCCCTGTCACTCCCTCTCTCTCCTTCCATCTCTGCCTCTCTCTCTGTCTTTCCCTCCCAGTCACTCCTTCTCTCTCCTTCTATCTCTGTCTCTCTGTCTGTCCCTCCATCTGTCTTTCCCTCTCTGTAGCTCCCTCACTTTCCTTCTATCTCTGTCTCTCCGTCTGTCCCTCCATCTGTCTTTCCCCCAATGTCACTCCCTCTCTCTCCTTCTATCTCTGTCTCTGCCTCTTCCTCTGTCTCTCTCTCTCGCTGTCCCTCCATCTTTCTGTCACTCCCTCTCTCTCCTTCTATCTCTGTCTCTCTCTCTCTATCCCTCCATCTGTCCTTCCCTCCCTGTCACTCCATCTCTCTCCTTCGCTCTCTGTCCCTCACTTTGTCCCTCCATCAGTCTTTCCCTCTCTGACACTCCCTCTCTCTCCTTCTATCTCTGTATCTCTCTCTGTCCCTCCATCTGTTTTTCCCTCTGTCAGCCCCATTCTCCTTCTCTGTCTCTCCCTCTCTCTCACCCTGTCCCTCCATCCGTCTTTCCCTCCCTGTCACTCCCTCGCTCTCCTATCTCTTTCTTTCTCTCTGTCTTTCCATCTGTATTTCCCTCCCTATCACTCCCTCTCACTCGTTCCATCTCTGCCTCTCTCCCTGTCCCTCCATCTGTCTTCCCACACCCCACCCATCACCCCATCTCTCTCGTTCTATCTCTGTCTCTATCTCTCTATCCCTCCATCTGCCCTTCCCTCCCTGTCACTCCATTTCACTCCCTGTCTCTCTCTCTCTGTCCCTCCATCTGTCTTTCCCTCCCTGACACTCCCTCTCTCTCCTTCTATCTCTGTCTCTCTCTCTGTCCCTCCATCTATCTTTCCCTCTCTGTCTCTCCCGCTCTCTCCCCCTCTCTGACGCTCCCGCTCTTCTCTTCCATCTCTGCCTCTCTTTCTCTCCATCTGTCTTTCCCTCTCTGTCTCTCCCTTTCTCTCCTTCCATCTCTGCCTCTCTCTCTCTCTCTGCCCATCCATCTGTCTTTACCTCTATGTCTCTCCCTCTCTCTCCATCTAGCTCTGTCTCTCTCTCTCTGTATTTCCATATGTCTTTCCCTTCCTGTCACTCCCTCTCTCTCCTTCCATCTCTGCCTCTCTCTCTCTGTCCCTCCAACTGCCTTTCCCTCTCTGTCTCATCCACACTCTCCTTCTCTCTCTGTCTCTGCCTCTCTCTCTGTCTCTCTGTCTCTCTCTCCCTGTCCCTCCATCTGCCTTTCCCTCCCAGTCACTCCCTCTCTCTCCTTCTATCTCTTTCTCTCTCTCTGTCCCTCCATTTGTCTTTCTCTCTCTGTTGCTCCCTCTCTCTCCTTCTATCTCTGTCTCTCTCTCTGTTCCACCATTTGTCTTTCCCTCTCTGTCACTCCCACTCTCCTTCTCTCTATCTCTCCCTCTCCCTCCTTCACTTTCTCACCGTCCCTCCATCTGTCTTTCCCCCCAAGTCACTCCCTCTCTCTCCTTCTATCTCTGACCCTCTCTCTCTCCGTCCGTCTGTCCTTCCCTCCCTGTCCCTCCATCTCTCTCCTTTTATCTCTATCTCTCCATCTGTCTGTCCCTCTCTGTCTCTCCCTCTCTCTCCTTCTCTCTCTGTCTCTCACTTTTTCCCTCCGTCTGTCTTTCCCTCCCTGTCACTCCCTCTCTCTCCTTCCATCTCTGTCTTTCTCTCTGTCTCTCCATCTGTCTTTCCCTCCCCATCACTCCCTCTCTCTCCTTCCATCTCTGTCTCTCCATCTGTCTTTCCCTCCCCATCACTCCCTCTCTCTCCTTCCATCTCTGTCTCTCCATCTGCCTTTCCCTCTCTGTTTCTCCCAATCTCTCCTTCTCTCTCTGTCTCTGCCTCTCTCTCTGTCTCTCTCTCTGTCCCTCCATCTGTCTTTCCCTCTCTGTCTCACCCTCTCTCTCCTTCTATCTCTGTCTCTCTCTCTCAATCCCTCCATCTGTCCATCTGTCCTTCCCTCCCTGACACTCCCTCTCTCTCCTTCTCTCTCTGTCCCTCCATCTGTCTTTCCCTCCCAGTCTCTCCCTCTCTCTCCTTCTATCACTGTCTCTCTCTCTCTGTCTTTCCATCTGTCTTTCCCTTCCTGACATTCCCTCTCCCTCCTTCCATCTCTGCCACTCTCTCTCTCGTTCTGTCTCTCCAACTGCCTTTCCCTCTCTGTCTCTCCCAATCTCTCCTTCTCTCTTTGTCTCTGCCTCTCTCTCTGTCTCTCTCTCTGTCCCTCCATCTGTCTTTCCCTCTCTGTCTCTCCCTCTCTCTCCTTCCATCTCTGTCTCTCTCCCTCTTTCTCTCCATCTCTCTTTCCCTCCCAGTCACTCCCTCTCACTCTTTCAATCTCTGTCTCCCCCTCTCATCTCCTTCTATCACTGTCTTTCTCACTGTCTTTCCATCTGTCCTTCCCTCCCTGTCACTGCCTCTCTCTCCTTCCATCTCTGCCTCTCTCTCTCTCTGTCTCTCCAACTGCCTTTCCCTCTCTGTCTCTCCCAATCTCTCCTTCTCTCTCTGTCTCTGTCACTGTCTGTCAATCCCTCCATCTGTCCATCCGTCCTTCCCTGCCTGACACTCCCTCTCTCTCCTTCTCTCTCTGTCTCTCTCTCTGTCTTTCCATCTGTCCTTCCCTCCCTGTCACTCCCTCTCTCTCCTTCCATCTCTGCCCCTCTCTCTCTGTCTCCAACTGCCTTTCCCGCTCTGTCTCTCCCTCTGTCTCCTTCCATCTCTGCACCTCTCTCTGTCCGTCCATCTGTCTTTCCCTCCCTGTCTCTCCCTCTCTCTCCTTCTACCACTGTCTCCCACTCTCTGTCTTTCCATCTGTCATTCCCTCCCTGTCACTCCCTCTCTCTCCTTCCATCTCTGCCCCTCTCTCTCTGTCTCCAACTGCCTTTCCCTCTCTGTCTCTCCCAATCTCTCCTTCTCTCCCTGTCTCTGCCTCTCTCTGTCTCTCTCTCTATCCCTCCATCTGTCTTTCCCTCTCTGTCTCTCTCTCTCTATCTCTCCATCTCTCTTTCCCTCCCAGTCACTCCCTCTCTCTCCTTCAATCTCTGTCTCTCCCTCTCTCTCCTTCTATCACTGTCTCTCCATCTGTCTATCCATCTGTCTTTCCCTCCCCATCACTCCCTCTCTCTACTTCCATCTCTGCCTCTCTCGCTGTCTCTCCATCTGTCTTTCCCTCCCTGTCACTCCCTCTCTCTCCTTCCATCTCTGCCTCTCTCTCTCTCTCTGTCCCTCCATCTGCCTTTCCCTCTCTGTCTCTCCCAATCTCTCCTTCTCTCTCGTTCTCTGCCTATCTGTCTCTCTCTCTGTCCCTCCATCTGCCTTTCCCTCTCTGTCTCTCCCTCTCTCTCCTTCTATCTCTGTCTCTCTCTCTCAATCCCTCCAGCTGTCCATCCGTCCTTCCCTCCCTGACACTCCCTCTCTCTCCTTCTCTCTCTGTCTCTCCAAATGCCTTTCCCTCTCTGTCTCTCCCAAACTCTCCTTCTCTCTCTCTCTCTGTCTCTCTCTCTGTCCCTCCATCTGTCTTTGCCTCTCTGTCTCTCCCTCTCTCTCCTTCTCTCTCTGTCTCTCTCTCTCTATCTCTCCATCTCTCTTTCCCTCCCAGTCACTCCCTCTCTCTCCTTCAATCTCTGTCTCTCCTTCTCTCTCCTTCCATCACTGTCTCTCCCTCTCTGTCTTTCCATCTGTCTTTCCCTCCTTGTCACTCCCCCTCTCTCCTTCCATCTCTGCCCCTCTCTCTTTCTCTCTGTCTCTCCAACTGTCTTTCCCTCTCTGTCTCTCCCTCTCTCTCCTTCTGTCTCTGTCTCTCTCTCTCTCCATCCCTCCATCTGTCCATCGGTCCTTCCCTTCCTGTCACTCCATCTCTCTCCTTCTCTCTCTGTCTCTCTCTTGGTCTCTCCATCTGTCTTCCCACCCACCCCCATCACTCCATCTCTCTCCTTCTCTCTCTGTCTCTCTCTCTCTCTATCCCTCCATCTGTCCTTCCTTCACTGTCACTCCATCTCTCTCCTCTCTCTGTCTCTCACTCTGTCCCTCCATCTGTCTTTCCCTCTCTGTCACTCCCTCCCTCTCCTTCTCACTCTGTCTCTCTCTCTGCTATCACTGACACTGGGAGAGAGACAGAGGGACGGAGGGTTAGATATGAAAGCATAGAGAGGGTCCTAGAGAGGGACAAACTTGGAGAGAGAGCGAGATTGTTGAGTTGGATGAACAGGATAATGTAAGATATGTTAACTTGATTTAATCCTTCACTGCTGTGTACACAAACATATTTGAGATAGGTATGGAGAAAAAAAAAACATCGGGAGAGGGAGGAATGCAGATGAAGTTGGGGCCCAGGCGGACACTTTTGATGATCCAGAAGGAATAGCCTCCATTTTAAATATTAAGCCAGCTATTCCACTGTGGGAACCATCACACCCTCATGATATTGTTTGTGGAAATTTCATGCTGGCTTATTGGTCAATTTTTAAACTGGGGATTGATAGATTCTTGTTAACCAAAGGTATTTAGAGATAAGGGGCAAAGGTGGGATATATGGTGTTAGTTAGATCACAGATCAGCCCTGATCTCACTGAATGCTGGAACAGGGTCAAGGGGTTAAATTGCCTCCTCATCTTCCTATGTCTGATGTTTTATATCCTTCTTTCACTCTCACACACCCTGTCTGTCTGTGTCTCCCTCTATTTCTCTCATTCTCTCTCTCTCTCTGTCTGTTTCAGACAGTGTCGAGTGAGATTCACTCTGTATCCACCCCATGATGTTCCTGTCCTGGGAGTGTTGGATGGGACAGTGTAGAAGGAGCATTACTCTGTATCTAATCCATGCTGTACCTGTCTGAGGAATGTTGATGGGAGAGTGCAAACAGAGAGGTCTGGGACCAGGTTTCTCATGGGGAGGACTTAATGGTGCCTCCTAATTGACCAGTTAGCAATATTGGTGCTCCAGGGATGAAAGGGACATTGGCTGAGTGGATACGACATTGGCTGAGAGAGTGGACAATGGTTGTTTCAGACTGGAGGGAGGTATACAGTGGAGGTTTATATTAGGACCACTGATCTTTTTGATATATACTAATGACTTGGACTTGTGTTTACAGGGCATAACTTCAATGTTTGCCAATGTTTGTGACATCTGCAATGTAATAAAAGGAAAGGGACGAGTAGCAGACTTCAGGAGGATAGAGGCAGTCTGGTGAAATGGAACACACAAGAACAAATGAATTAGGAGCAGGAGTAGGCCATTCGGCCCCTCGAGCCTGCTCTGCCATTCAATGGCTGATCTGATTGTGAACTCAACTCCACTTTCCCGTCTGCGTCCCATAACCCTTGACTCCCTAATTGATCAAAAATCTATCGAACGCAGCCTTGAATATATTCAATGATCCAGCCTCAACTGCTCTCTGGGGAAGAGAATTCCACAGACTGACCCCCCCTCTGAGAGAAACACATTTCTCCTCAGCTCAGTTTTAAATGGGACGTCCCTAATTTTTAAACTGTGTCCCCTAGTTCTAGTCTCCCCAACAAGGTGAAACATCCTCTCAGCATCCACCCTGTCCAGTCCCCTCGGGACCTGAGATGTTTCACTCAGATCACCTCTCATTCTTCTAAACTCCAGTGGGTATAGACCCAACCTGTTCAACCTTTCCTTATAAGATAACCCCTTCATCCCAGGAATCAGCCCAGTGAACCTTCTCTGAACTACTTCGAATGCAATTATATAATTTCTTCAGTAAGGAGACCAAAAGTGTCCAAAATCCTGCAGACGTCGTCTAACTTATGCCCTGTACAGCTGTAACAACACTTCCCTACTTTGATATTCTCTTCACCTTGCAATAAACAACAACATTCCATTTGCCTTCCTAATCACTCGCTGTAGCTACACGGTAACATTTTGTGATTCATGTACCAGGACACCCAGATCCCTCTGTACCGTACAGTTCTGCAGTCTCTCTCCATTTCAATAATATACTGATTTTTATTCTTCCTGCTAAAGTGGACAAGCTCACATTTTCCCACATTGTACTCCATCTGACAATTTTTTCCTCACTCACTTAACCTATGGAAATCTCTTTGTAGACACTTTATGTCCTCTTGACAGCTTACTATCCAACCTATCATTGGACAGACACAGGGCAGGTTAACTTCAATGCTGAGAAATGTGAAGTGATGCATTTTGGAAGGAAGACTGAGTGATATAGACTAAATGGTACAATGTTAGAATGGGTGACAGGACAGAGAGATCTGGGATTTCATCAATGTTCCCTGTTCCACCCAAAAGATTCAATTTGGCGCTTGGAATCTGTGAGTTGAATTTAGCTTCATCCTGAAAAGTGTTAGCAAACGTGTTGGGAAATGTGTCAAAAGCTGTTTCCATTCAGACATTCCTGCATTGTGGAAGTGTGAGCTATCTTTGCAGAGACAGGAAATAGAGTTGTTTGAATGGACCTGCAGGTTTTAGTTGATGCAATAAGGTGAGAATTTGAATTGTGTCCCTTCCAGATACACAGAATTGAAGGTATTTACAGAACACCACATGAAGTAGTTTACCAATGTCTGACAAACTTCAAAGACTTCAAACACATGGAAGAAGAGGAGAAGGGAACAATATACAAAACCTCAGTCAGTCACACAACAGCAGGAGGAAAATGAATCTCTTTTTATGGGTTTTAATTTGAAGGCCTGAGCTGATGATTGAAAAAGTCGGAGTTCAAATCCCACACTGGGCTGTTGTGAATTTGAATTCTGTTTTTTCTAAAAATAAACATAAATCTGGAATTAGAAAACCTCTGGGATGGAATGATTCACTCCTGTCTACTAGTGCAAAGCCCGTGTGTGTCTCAGTTTTGCTGTATTTATTAATGATTTAAGATGATGTGGTAGAATGCAACATACCCAAGTTTCCCAATGACACAAAAATAGGCAGCATTGTAAGCAGTGTAGCTGGAAGCAGAACAATGCAGAGATATCTGAAGTGAATGGTTAAAACTGTGGTAGATAGATTTCCATGTCAGTAAAAAAGTCTAGAACAGAGTACTTTATAAATGGTGAAAAGATAGAAACACTGGAGGTTCAAAGAGACTTGAGGGGTCCGTGTCCATTTGAGTGCTGTGTAGATTTACCAGAATGATAACTGGACTCCAAGGGTTAAATTACATGGTGATATTACACAAACTGGGGATTTATTCCCTGGAATTTAGGAGGATCATGGTGATTTGATCAAAGTTGTTGAGATATTAAGGGGAACTGATGGGGTCGTTTGAGAGAAACTATTTCGGCAGCTTTGGAATATAGGAACAGGAGTAGGCCATTCAGCCCATCGAGCCTGCTCCGCCATTCAATACTATCATGGCTGATCATCCACTTCAATGTGTTTTTCCCAGACTATCCTCTTACGCTTTATGTCATTGGTATTCAGCAATCTGTCAATCTCTGCTTTAAACATACTCAATGACTGAGCTTCCACAGCCCTCTGGGATAGAGAATTCCTAAGATTCACAACCCTCTGAGTAATGACATTTCTCCTCATCTCTGTCCCAAGTGGCTTCCCCCTTATTTTGAAATTGTGTCCCCTGGTTCTAGACTCCTCAACCAGGAGAAACATCTTACTTACATCTACCCTGTCTATCTGTAATGTTACCCCAGGGTCTCCACACAGCCTGTCTCCACGTCCCCCTGCTTCTAAAGTGTCTCAGGGTCTCCTGGCACTTTCTATCTCTCTGCTTCTGTCTCTATTCCTCACTATCTCTCTGTTCTCTCTCCATTTCTATCTCTCCCTATCTCTCTGTTACTCTACCTCTGTTCCTCTCTCTCTCGATCACTCTCTCCCACCATGTTGGTTATCATTGGGGGTTGAGTTAAATCACAGACAAAATAAACACTTCACCTGTCTGCCCCGAAATAAATAGCAAAATGTGTGGATATTTTATGTCTGTATTCAGACAATATAGACAGGAGTGTATATTATATGATGGGATGCTGCAAATCGATTTACACTAGTACTGTCGGAAAAACAACTTCAAAAGAATTATTCACAAATCTAGTCCAATTTAACGACAGAAAAGATCCGATAAGGTAATAAATGCCTAAAGTCTGGAGTTTTTTGGAGTACGTTAAGCTTTACTCTGTCTGGCTTTCAGAAATTAAACATTACACATGCACTGCAAGATTAAAGATTATACATAGGTTAGGTTACATAGAATTTTGGAAGGACTAACAAGGCTAGGGAATATCCAATGAATGGTAGGATCATAGGAAATACCGAGCGTCAGAGGGATCTTGGTGTACTTGTCCATAGATCACTGAAGGCTGCAGCGCTGGTAGACAAGGTGGTTCGGAAGGTATATGGGATTCTTGCCTTTATTGGTTGAGGCATAGAATATAAGAACAGGGAGGTTATGATGGAGCTGTATAAAACACTGGTTAGGCCACAGCTGGAGTACTGTGTACAGTTCTGGGCACCACACTATAGGAAGGATGTGATTGCACTGGAGAGGATGCAGAGGAGATTCACCAGGATGTTGCCTGGGCTGGAGCATTTCAGCTATGAAGAGAGACTGAAAAGGCTGGAGTTGTTTTCCTTAGAGCAGAGAAGGCTGAGGGGGGACCTGATTGAGGTGTACAAAATTATGAGGGGCATTGATAGGTTAGATAGGAAGAAACTTTTTCCCTCAGCGGAGGGGTCAATAACCAGGGGGCATAGATTGAAGGCAAGGGGCAGGAGGTTTAGAGGGGATTTGAGGAAAAGATTTTTCTCCCGGAAGGTTGTTGGATGATTTGATGAAGGTTTACAAAATAATAAGGGAAACTGAGAGGGTGGACTGAGAGTAAATATTCCCTTTGGCTGCAGAGTCAGGAACTTGGGGCATAGTCCAAAAATATAAACAGTGGCCACTTTGACTTCATCCCATTGTGTCGTATGTACATTCTCACATATAGCAGGTATAGCAGCACATATATAACAGGATAGCAGGTATAACTGTAGTCATAAAATTCAGCTGAAAATTGATCAGTTACATTGTTATTTCAGTCCATATTTACAGTACACACGGTACCTTACTGTTGTAATAAAGTCATATAGTGTCTATTCATCCCACTGGGGCAAAATGTCACTGGCTCAACATTCTCACCAAATACTAAAGCATTCCACAATGCAAGACTCACAAATTCAACACAAGTTTCCTTTTCTGAGTCTCGCTGGTCTGTTCTGATTCTCTGAGGGATTACTGATGCTTATCCTCCACATGAGCAGTCGTCCTAATCCCGTGTGCCTGTCCTGCTCCCAAACCCGGCATCCGCTTACATTAAGGCAAGTGATACAGGAGCGTCTCAGTGACTGAGGCAGGTGAGTCTTGAGGCTGAGCCGGGCACAGTGAGTGACCCGGGTTAATCCGACACTCCAGGGACAGTTTAAACTGAACTGTACTCTGTATCGAACCTGTGCTGAACCTTCTCTGAGATTGTTTGATGGGGCAGTGCAGACGAGGAGAGTTATTCCTTACCCATTTTAAATATAGAGAAGTGAATATCCAAGAGATTGTTTTAAGTGTGATGAGGGTTTCTGCCTCTACCATCCTTTAGAGTCAGAGAGAGATACAGCACTTATACAGGCCCTTCGGCCCGCCCAGTCTGTGCCGGCCATCAACCACCCATTTTATACTAATCCTTTCAGGCAGTGAGTTCCAGACACCCACCAGCCACTGGGTGAAGAAACTATTGATGTGTTTCGTTCTGTTAAGTTTGATGTCAATGTTTCCCCAGGATGTTGACGCTGGGTGATTCAGCGATGGGATAATGCTTTGAATGCCAAGGGGAGGTGGTTGGATTCTCTCTTGTTGCAGATGGTCATTGCCTGGCACTTGTGTGACGTGAATGTTACTTCCCACTGGTCGGCCCAAACCTGAATGTTGTCTGGGTCTTGGTGCATGTGGCTATGGATTGCTTCATTATCTGAGGCAAAATACTGTGGATGCTGGAAATCTGGAAAGCATCGAGCTGAATCACTAACTCTGTTTCTCTCTCCACAGATGCTGCTTGACCTGCTCAGTATTTCAAGTATTTCCTCCTGGGATCTCAGCTGAAGATGGTTGAGCCTCGGACACTACCCTGAGGAACTCCTGCAGTGATGTCCTGGGACTGAGATGATTGACCTCCAACAACCACAACCATCTTCCTTTGTGCTCGGTATGACTCCAACCAGCGGATTCCCACTGACTTCAGTTTTACTCGGGCTCCTCGATGTCACACTCGGTCAAACGCTGCCTTGATGTTAAGGTCAGTCTCTCTTCCCAGTAGCAGACAGGAGTGAATCGTTCCCTTTGACCCGTTGTACACTGAACAAGCTGTGTTTCTTCACAGCCTGATACAGGACTGTACACGGCCGATTAATGTAGCCCATCAAACACTCCCAGAGCAGGTTCAGCACAGCTTAGGAACAGAGTACAGTTCCTTCAACATTCTCTCTCTGTCTCTCCCTCCTGCTATCTCTGACATTAGGAGAGAGACAGAGGGAGAGAGGGTTAGTTATGAAGGCAGAGAGAGGGCTGTAGAGAGGGACAAAGTTGGAGAGAGAGAGATTGTTGAGGTGGATGAAAAGGATAATGTAAGATATATTAATTTGATGTAATCCTTCACTGCTGTGTACACAAACAGAAAGAGATAGATACGGCAGAAAAACACATCGGCAGAGAGGGAAATGTAGATGAAGTTGGGGCACAGGCAGATACATTTGATGATCCAGAAGGAACAGCCTCCATTTTCAACATCCAGCAAGCTATTCCACTGTGGGAGCCATCACATCCTCATGATATTTGATGTGCAAATTTCATGCTGGCTTATTGGTTAATTTTTAAATCTGTGATTGATAGATTCTTGTTTACCAAAGGTATTAAGAGATAAGGGGCAAAGGCAGGATATATGGTGTAAGTTACATCACAGATCAGCCAAGATCACATTGGATGCCGGAACAGGATTGTGGGGTTAAATTGCATCCTCCACTTCCGATATCCCCTGTTAAATATCCTTCTTTCTCTTTTAGTCACCCTGTCAGTCTATGTCTCTCTGTTTCTCTCTTTCTGTCTCTATCGGACAGTGTAGAGTGAGATTCACTCTGTATCCACCCCATGATGTTCCTGCCCTGGGAGTGTGTGATGGGACAGTGTAGAGGGAAATTCACTCTGTGTCAAACCCAACATTGTGCTTAGCTTGGGAATGTTTAATGGGACAGTGTAGCTGGAGATTTACTGTGTATCCCTGGAATTTTGAAGGCTCAGGTGTGATTTGATGATTGTTTTCAAGGTAATAAGGGAAACTGATGGGGTGGACAGAGAGTAACAATTCCCACTGGCTGCAGAGTCTAGAACATGGGGGCATAGTCTAAAAATATAAACCTAGTCTAAAAACCTTTCAGGAGTGAAATGAAGAAACACTTCAACACACCAGGTGTGGTATCAGTTTGGAACTCTCTTCCACAAACAGCAATTGATGCTGAGACACTTGTAAATTTTTAAATCTGTGTTTGATAGATTTTTATGAAACCTCTCTGTCACTCCCTCTCTCTTCTCCCATCTCTGCCTCTCTCTGTCTCTCCATCTGCCTTTCCATCTCTGTTGCTCTCACTCTCTCCTTCTCTCCCTGTCTCTCTCTCTCTCTCTCTGTCTCTCCATCAGTCTCCCCACCCATCACTCCCTCTCTCTCCTCCTATCTCTGCTTCTCTCTCTATCCCTCCATCTGTCCGTCCCTCCCTGTCACTCCATCTCTCTCTGTCTCTCACTCTGTCCCTCCATCTGTTTTTCCCTCCCTCTGTCACTCCCTCTCTCTCCTGCTATCTCTCTCTCTCTGTCGCTCTATCCCTCCATCTATCCTTCCCTCCCTATCACTCCATCTCTCTCCTTCTCTCTTTGTCTCTATCTCCGTCCCTCCATCTGTCTTTCCCTTACTGTCGCTCCCTCTCTCTCCTTCTATCTCTGTCTCTGCATCTCTCTCTGCCTCTCTCTCTGCCTCTCTCTCTGTCTCTCTATCTTTCCCTCCATCTGCCTTTCCCTCTCTGTCACGCCCACTCTCTCCGTCTTTCTCTGTCTCTCTCTCTCTCTATCCATCCATCTGTCCTTCCCTCCCTGTCACTCCTTCTCTCTCTGTCTCTCTCTCTGTCCCTCCATCTGTCTTTCCCTCTCTGTCTCTCCGTCTCTCTTCTTCTATCTCTGTCTCTGCCTCTCTACTTCTATCTCTGTCTCTGCCTCTCTCTCAGTCTCTCTCTCTGTCCCTCCATCTATCCTTCCCTCCCTGTCACTCCATCTCTCTCCTTCTCTCTCTGTTTCTCTCTCTGTCCCTCCATCTGTCTTTCCCTCTCTGTCTCTCCCTCTCTCTCCGTCTCTCTCTGTCTCTCTCTCTGTCCCTCCATCTGTCAAAGAACAAAGAACAGGACAGCACAGGAACAGGCCATTCGGCCCTCCAAGACTGCGCCGATCTTGATGCCTGCCTAAACTGAAACCTTCTGCACTTCTGGGGTCCGTATCCCTCTATTCCCATCCTATTCATGTATTTGTCAAGATGTCTCTTAAACATCTCTATGGTCCCTGCTTCCACCACCTCCCCAGCAACACGTTGCAGGCACTCACCACCCTCTGTGTAAGGAACTTGCCTCGCACATCCCCTCTAAACTTTGCCCCTCTCACCTTAAACCTCTGTCCCGTAGTAACTGACTCTTCCACCCTGGGAAAAAGCTTCTGACTATCCACTCTGTCCATGCCACTTATAACTTTGTAAACCTCTATCATGTCGCCCCTCCACCTCCGTCGTTCCAGTGAAAACAATCCGAGTTTATCCAACCTCTCCTCATCGCTAATGCCCTCCAGACCAGGCAACATCCTGGTAAACCTCTTTGGTCCCCTCTCCAAAGTCTCCACGTCCTTCTGGTAGTGTGACGACCAGAATTCTAAGTGTGGCCTAACTAAAGTTCTGTACAGCTGCAACATGACTTGCCTATTTTTATACTCTATTCCCCGACCGATGAAGGCAAGCATGCTGTATGCCTTCTTGACTACCTTATCCACCTGTGTTGCACTTTCAGTGACCTGTGGACCTGTACGCCCAGATCTCTCTGCCTGTCAATACTCCGAAGGGTTCTGCCATTTACTGTATACTTCCCACCTGCATTAGACCTTCAGAAATGTATTACCTCACATTTGTCCGAATTAAACTCCATCTGCCATTTCTCCGCCCAAGTCTCCAACTGATCTATATCCTGCTGTATCCTCTGACCATCCTCATCACTATCCGCAACGCCACCAACCTTTGTGTCGTCCGCAAACTTACTAATCAGACCAGCTACATTTTCCTCCAAATCATTTATATATCCTACAAACAGCAAAGGTCCCAGCAGTGATCCCTGCGGAACACCACTAGTCACATCCCTCCATTCAGAAAAAAACCCTTCCACTGCTACCCTCTGTCTTCTATGAATGAGCCAGTTCTGTATCCATTTTACCTTTCCCTCTCTGTCACTCCCTCTCTCTCCTTCTATCTCTGTCTATCTCTCTGTTCCTCCATCAGTCCTTCCCTCTCTGTCACTCCATCTCTCCCTCTCTCCTTCTCTCTGCCTCTACCTCTCGCTCCTTCTCTCTCTCTGTCCCTCCATCTGTCTTTCTCCCTCTGTCACTCCCTCTCTATCTGTCTATCTCAGTCTCTACTTCTCTCTCTGTCCCTCCATTTGACTTTCCCTCTCTGTCACTCCATCTCTCTCCTATCTCTGTCTCTCTCCAGCTATCCCTCCATCTGTCCTTCCCTCCCTGTCACTCCATCTCTCCCATTCTCTCTCTGTCTCTCACTTTGTCCCTCCATCTATCTTTCCCTCCATGACACTCCCTCTCTCTCCTTCTATCTGTATCTCTGCCTCTCTCTCTCGCTTTCCTCCATCTGTCTTTCCCTCTCTGTCACTCCCTCTCTCTCCTTCCAACTCTGTCTCTCTCTCTCTGTCTCTCCATCTGTCTTTCCCTCTCTGTCCTTCTCTCTCTGTCTGTCTCTCTCTCTGTCCCTCCATCTGTCTTTCCCTCCCTGACACTCCCTCTCTTTCCTTCCATCTCTGTCTCTCTCTCTGTCCCTCCATCTGTCCTTTCCTCCCTGACACTCCCTCTCTCTCCTTCTATCTCTGTCTCTCTTCTATCCCTCCATCTGTCCTTCCCTCCCTGTTGCTCCATCTCTCTCCTTCTCTCTCTGTCTCTCTCTCTCTGTCCCTCCATCTGTGTTTCCCTCCCTGACACTCCCCCTCTCTCCTTCTATCTCTGTCCCTCTCTCTGTTCCTCCATTTGTCTTTCCATCACTGTCACTACCACTCTCTCCTTCTATCTCTGTCTCTGTCTCTCTATCCTACATCTGTCCTTCCGTCCCTGTCACTCCATTTCTCTCCTTCTCTCTCTGTCTCTCACTCTGTCCCTCCATCTGTATTTCTCTCCCTGTCACGCCCGCTCTCTCGTTCCATCTGACTCTCTCTCACTCTGTCTCTCCATCTGTCTCTCCCCCACCCCCCCGCCCCCGTCACTCCCTCTCTCTCCTTCTCTCGCTGTCTCCTCCTCTGTCTGTGTCCCTCCATCTGTCCTTCCCTTTCTGTCTCTCCCTCTCTCTGCTTCTATCTCTGTCTCTCCCTCTCTCTCTGTCTCGCTCTCTTTCTCTCCAACTGCCTTTCCCTCTCTGTCTCTCCCTCTCTCTCCTTCTCTCTCTGACTCTGCCTCTCTGTCTGTCTCTCCATCTGTCTTTCCCTCTCTGTCACTCCCTCTCTCTCCTTCTCTCTCTGTCCCTCCATCTGTCTTTCCGTCTCTATCATTCCCTCTCTCTCATTCTCTCCCTGTCTCTCACTCTGTCCCTCCATTTGTCTTTCCCTCTCTGTCTCTCTCCTTCTGTCTCTATCTCTCTCTCTATCTCTCCATCTGTCATTCCCTCCCTGTCACTCCTTCTCTCTCTGTCTCTCCATCTGTCTTTCCCTCTCTGTCTCTCCCTCTCTCTCCTTCTATCTCTCTCTTTCTCTCTGTCTTCCCATCTGTCCTTCTCTCCCTATCAATCCCTTTCTCTCCTTCCATCTCTGCCTCTCTCTCTCTGTCTCTCCATCTGTCCTTCCCTCTCTTTCTCTCCCTCTCATTCCTTCCATCTCCATCTATCACTCTCTGTTTTTCCATGTGACTTTCCCTCTCTGGCTCTCCCTCTCTCTCCTTCTATCTCTGTCTCTCTTTCTGTTCCTCCATCTGTCTTTCCCTCTCTGTCACTCCCTTTCTCCTTCTCTTTCTCTTTCCCTCCATCTGTCTTCCCCTCCCTGTCTCTCCATCTCTCTCCATCTCACTCTGTCTTTCTCTCTTTGTCTCTCCATCTGTCCTTCCCTCCCTGTCACACCGTCTCTCTCCTTCTCTCTCTGTCTCTCTCTCTCTGTCCCTTCTTCTGCCTTTCCCTGCCTGACACTCCCTCACTCTCCTTCTATCTCTGTCTCTCTCTCTGTCCGTCTCCCTCTGCCCCTCCATCTGTCTTTCCCTCCCTGACACTCCCTCACTCTCCTTCTATCTCTGCCTCTCTCTCTGTCTCTCCATCTGTCTTTCCCTCCCTGTCACTCCCTCTCTCCCCTTCTAGCACTGCCACTCTCTCTGTCTCTCTCTCTCTCTGTCCCTCCATCTATCTTTCCCTGTCTGTTTCTCCCTCTCTCTCCTTCCATCTCTGCCTCTCTCTCCCTGTCCCTCCATCTGTCTTTCCCTCTCTGTCTCTCACTCTCTCTCCTTCTCTCTCTGTCTCTCTCTCTCTGTCTCTCCATCTCTCTTCCCCACCGCCTGTCACTCCCTCTCTCTCCTTCTATCTCTGTCTCTGCCACTCTCTCTGTCTGTCTCTCTTGTCCCTCCATCTGTCTTTCCCTCTCTGTTTCTCCGTCTCTCTCCTTCTCTCGCTCCTTCTCTCATTCTCTCTGCCTCTCACTCTCTGTCCGTCCATCTGTCTTTCCCTCTCTGTCTCTCCCTCTCTCTCCTTCTATCTCTGTCTCTCCATCTGTCTTTCCCTCACTGCCTCTCCCTCTTTCTCCTTCTCTCTCTGTCCCTTCATCTCTCTCCTTCTATCTCTGTCTGTCTCTCACTGTCCCTCCATCTGTCTTTCCCTCTCTGTCTCTCCATCTCTCTCCTCTCTCGGTCTCTTTCTTTGCTCCTCCATCTGTCTTTCCCTCTCTGTCTCTCCCTCTCTCTCCTTCTCTCTCTGTCTCTCTCTCTGTCCCGCCATCTGTCCATCAGGCTCCTCGATGTCACACTCGGTCAAACGCTGCCTTGATGTTAAGGTCAGTCTCTCTTCCCAGTAGCAGACAGGAGTGAATCGTTCCCTTTGACCCGTTGTACACTGAACAAGCTGTGTTTCTTCACAGCCTGATACAGGACTGGACACGGGCGATTAATGTAGCCCATCAAACACTCCCAGAGCAGCTTCAGCACAGCTTAGGAACAGAGTACAGTTCCTTCAACATTCTCTCTCTGTCTCTCCCTCCTGCTATCTCTGACACTAGGACAGAGACAGAGGGAGAGAGGGTTAGTTATGAAGGCAGAGAGAGGGCTGTGGAGAGGGACAAAGTTGGAGAGAGAGAGATTGTTGAGGTGGATGAAAAGGATAATGTAAGAGATTTTAATTTGATGTAATCTTTCACTGCTGTGGACACAAACATATAAGAGATAGATATGGAGAGAAAAAAACATCGGGAGAGGGGGAAATGTCGATGATGTTGGGGCCCAGGCAGATACGTTTGATGATCCAGAAGAAATAGCCTCCATTTTAAACATCCAGTAAGCTATTCCACTGTGGGAGCCATCACACCCTCATGATATTGTTTGTGGAAATTTCATGCTGGATTATTGGTTAATTTTTAAACCTGTGATTGATAGATTCTTGTTCAACAAAGATAGTAAGAGATAAGGGGCAAAGGCAGGATATATGGTGTAAGTTAGATCACAGATCAGCCAAGATATCATTGAATGCCGGAACAGGGTTGTGGGGTTAAATTACATCCAATATCCGATGTTAAATATCCTTCTTTCTCTGTCAGTCACCCTGTCAGTCTATGTCTCTCTGTCTAAACTAAATGGTACAATGTTAAAATGGGTGAAGGAACAGAGAATCCTTCCCCATCCAGGAGCTGACAGTGTCTCTCCCTCTCTCTCTCTCTCTCTACCCCCTCTCTCACTCCCCCCTTTTTACTGTCTCTCTTTCTCTTTCAATCCTGATCCTGACTTTTCTCGGAATCCTTCTTGGTTGAATAGTACCCTGAAATGTTTCAGTCTCACTGTTACAAGGAACAAGTCACATTTCTGTGGTATTTTCGATATCTTAATGATTCAATTTGGAGCTTGGATTGTGTCAGGTAAATGTGGTTTCTCATTCAGACATTTCTGCATTGTGGAACTGTCAGTTATCTGTGTAGGGACAGGATATCGGGGTGTCTGAATGGAGTTGAAGATTTTGGTTGCTTGAATAGGGTGTGAATTAGATTGTGGATCGTGTCCCTGAAGGTATTTAAGCCGATGTCCTGAGAGAATGAAGTGGTTTACCAATGTCTGAATAACATCAAAGTCTTCAAACACATGAAAGAACAAGATTGGAGACAATACACAAAAGCTGAGACAGTCAGGTCACAACAGGAGGAAGGTGAATGTCTTTTACAGTTTGTAATCTGAAAGCCTGAGCTAATGACTGAAAAAGTCGGAGTTCAAATCCCACATTGGGCTCTTGTGAATTTGAATTTCTCTGAAAATAAAAAATAACTCTGGAATAATAAATCCTCCAGGATGAAATGATTCAATCTCACTGCTCTGACACTGATTTACCTTCAAGTACCGTTTTCCAGTCCACCTTTTCTAAATCGCCTTCCACCGGCCCAGCTTCATTCCCTAAAACTAAGTGTCAAACTGACCCATCTCTTGTTGACCTTGCTACGTACTGGCCTAAAAAACTTCCCCTGAATGTATATTTAGAATTCTGTATCCTTGATACCTTTTACACTAGTCTCAGATATCAATGCACTAGTTAGGTCTGCACTAGACCCTGTCTCTGTTTATATTACACATGGACCTGTCTCTGCTATAAAAATGGTTTAAAAAGTGGAGAGCAAACCCTCCAATTTATACACTAGATCCCAAGAAATAGGAGCAGGAGTAGGCCATTCAGCCTCTTGAGCCTGTTCTGTCAGTCAATATGATCATGATTGATCTGATAGTGACTTTAACTCCATTTTCCTGCCTGCCCCCCCATAACCCTTGACTCCCTTGTAAATTCATTGACCCAACCTCCACTGCTCTCTGGGGAAGAGAATTCCAAAGCCTAACCAACCTCTGGGAGAAAGAAGTCTTCCTTAGCTCAGTCTTAAATGGCAGACCCTTTATTTTTCAACGGTGCCCCCTCGTTCAAGACTCCTCCACAAGGGAAACATCCTCCCAACATCCGCCCTGTCAAGTCCCCTCAGAATCTTGTATGTTTCAATAAGATCACCTCTCATTCTTCTAAACTCCAATGAGTATCGGCCCAACCTGTTCAACTATTCCTCATGAGATAACCCCTTCATCCCAGGAATCAGCCGAGTGAACCTTCTCTGAACTGATTCCAATGCATCCAGGCCTGACCATTTATTCACTTTCAAAGATGCTAAACACCTTAATATTTCCCTCTCACCCTGTTTATCCCATCCAATATTTCACTCTCCTCCTCTTTAACTACAATGTCTGCATTGTTCCCACTCTTTTATAAAGACGGAGACAAAGTATTCATTAAGAACCGTGCCCACATCTCCCACCTCCACACACACATTCCCTTTTTGGTCCCTAATACTCTATCCTTAGTTATCCTCTTGCTCTTCATGTATTTATAAAACATCTTTGTGCTTTCCTTGATTTTACTTGGCAATATTATTTTCCGACTATCTTTTTGCTTTCCTAATTTTCTTTTTAATTTCACCCCTGCACTTTCTTCACTCCTCTCGGCTTTCTGTGGTATTGAGCTCTCGGTATCTGACATAAGCTTGCCTTTTGTGCCTTATTCTACCTGGTTTGATTCTTGCTATCTAAGGGGCTCTAGATTTGGGAGTCTCACCCTGTTTGTCTTTGTGGGAAAATATTTGTTCTCAACCCTCTCAGGGAGTCGAGGGTTCTGCAGAGCAGGCCTGAAAGAGGAGTTGAGTGTTGATACAGATCAGTCATGATCTTATTGAATGGCAGGGCAGGCTCGAGGGGCTGAATGGCCTACTCCTGCTCCTACTTCTTGTGTTCTTGTGTCCAGTTCAATATCTCCTTTAGTGACTTGGTGCCAAATTGTTATTATGTTTTATTCATTTGTTGGATGTGTTCATTACTGGCGATGCCAGCATTTTATTGCCCATCACCAATTGCCGTTGAACCTTCTTGAACCGCTGCAGTCCATGTGGGGGAGGTACACCCACAGTGCTGTTAGGAAGTGAGATCCAGGATTTTGACCTAGTGACAGTGAAGGAATGGTGATATAGTTCCAAGTCAGGATGGTGTGAGACTGGAAGGGAAACTTGCAGGTGGTGGTGTTCCCATATGTGTTTCCTGTTTGTTTGCTCTCTCTCCCCCTCCTTCTTTCTAGACCTCCCTGTCCTTCTGTCCCTCTCTGTCATGGGAACCTAAGAACAGAAGGAAGTGGGTGCAGGAACAGAGAGACCTGGGGATGTCTGTGCACAAATTGAAGGTGGCAGAGCTAGTTGAGAAAGTGGTTAAAAGGCATATGGGATCCTCGGCTTTGTAAATGGAGGCTGAGAGTATAAAAGCAAGGAGGTTATGATGAAGCTTTATAAAACACTGCTTCATCCTCATCTAGTATTGTGTCCAATTCTGGACACCGTACTTTCGGAAGGATGTGGGGGCTTCAGAGAGGATGCAGAAAAGATTCACGAGCAAGGTTCCAGGATGAGGGACTTCAGTTATGTGGATAGATTGGAGAAACTGGTGTTGTTCTCCATAGAGAAGAGAAACTTGAGATGAGATTTGATAGAGGTGTTCAAAATCATGAGGGGTCCTGACAGAGTAGATGCAGGAGTAGGAATGCAGTACATAGGACATTCCAGACCCATTTCTGTTCAGTGTTTACTTAAACAAGTGAATTGACCATTTAATATTTTTAACTTACTTAACCCTTGTGTTCCCACAAAGATCAAGCTAGCAAATTCAACAGTGGTCACTTTGACTTCATCCCATCGTGTCTTATGTACATTCTGACAGGATTGCAGGTATAACTGTAGTCATAAAATTCAGCTGAAAATTGATCAGTTACATTGTTATTTCAGTCCATATTTACAGTACACACGGTACCTTACTGTTGTAATCAAGTCATATAGTGTCTATTCATCCCACTGGGGCAAAATGTCACTGGCTCAACATTCTCACCAAATACTAAAGCATTCCACAATGCAAGACTCACAAATTCAACACAAGTTTCCTTTTCTGAGTCTCGCTGGTCTGTTCTGATTCTCTGAGGGATTACTGATGCTTATCCTCCACATGAGCAGTCGTCCTAATCCCGTGTGCCTGTCCTGCTCCCAAACCCGGCATCCACTTACATTAAGGCAAGTGATACAGGAGCGTCTCAGTGACTGAGGCAGGTGAGTCTTGAGGCTGAGCCGGGCACAGTGAGTGACCCGGGTTAATCCGACACTCCAGGGAATGTTTTAACGGAGCTTTACTCTGTATCTAAGCCATGCTGCATCTTCTCTGAGAATGTTCGATGGGGCAGTGTAGACGAGGAGAGTTATTCCTTACCCATTTTAAACATGGAGAAGTGAATATCCAAGAGATTGTTTTAAATGTGATGAGGGTTTCTGCCTCTACCATCCTTTCAGGCAGTGAATTCCAGACACCCACCAGCCACTGGGTGAAGAAACTATTGATGTGTTTCGTTCAGTTAAGTTTGATGTCAATGTTTCCCCAGGATGTTGATGCTGGGTGATTCAGTGATGGGATAATGCTTTGAATGCCAAGGGGAGGTGGTTGGATTCTCTCTTGTTGCAGATGGTCATTGCCTGGCACTTGTGTGACGTGAATGTTACTTGTCACTGGTCGGCCCAAGCCTGAATGTTGTCCGGGTCTTGGTGCATGTGGCTATGGATTGCTTCATTATCTGAGGCAAAATACTGTGGATGCTGGAAATCTGGAAAGCATCGAGCTGAATCACTAACTCTGTTTCTCTCTCCACAGATGCTGCTTGACCTGCTCAGTATTTCCAGTATTCTCTCCTGGGATCTCAGCTGAAGATGGTTGAGCCTCGGACAATACCCTGATGAACTCCTGCAGTGATGTCCTGGGACTGAGATGATTGACCTCCAACAACCACAACCATCTTCCTTTGTGCTCGGTATGACTCCAACCAGCAGATTCCCACTGTCTTCTATTTTACTCGGGCTCCTCGATGTCACACTCGGTCAAACGCTGCCTTGATGTTAAGGTCAGTCTCTCTTCCCAGTAGCAGACAGGAGTGAATCGTTCCCTTTGACCCGTTGTACACTGAACAAGCTCTGCTTCTTCACAGCCTGATACAGGACTGTACACGGCCGATTAATGTAGCCCATCAAACACTCCCAGAGCAGGTTCAGCACAGCTTAGAAACAGAGTATAGTTCCTTCAACATTCTCTCTCTGCCTCTCCCTCCTGCTATCTCTGACATTAGGAGAGAGACTGAGGGAGAGAGGGTTAGATATGAAGGCAGAGAGAGGGCTGTAGAGAGGGACAAAGTTGGAGAGAGAGAGGTTGTTGAGCTGGATGAAAAGGATAATGTAAGATATATTAATTTGATGTAATCCTTCACTGCTGTGTACGCAAACAGAAAGAGATAGATATGGCAGAAAAACACATCGGCAGAGAGGGTAATGTAGATGAAGTTGGGGCCCAGGCAGATACATTTGATGATCCAGAAGGAATAGCCTCCATTTTAAACATCCAGCAAGCTATTCCACTGTGGGAGCCATCACACCCTCATGATATTGTTTGTGCAAATTTCATGCTGGCTTATTGGTTAATTTTTAAATCTGTGATTGATAGATTCTTGTTAACCAAAGGTATTAAGAGATAAGGGGCAAAGGCAGGATATATGGTGTAAGTTACATCACAGATCAGCCAAGATCTCATTGGATGCAGGAACAGGATTGTGGGGTTAAATTGCATCCTCCTCTTCCAATATCCCCTGTGAAGTATCCTTCCATCTCTGTCAGTCACCCTGTCAGTCCATGTCTCTCTGTTTCTCTCTTTCTGTCTCTCTCTGTGTCTCTATCGGACAGTGCAGAGTGAGATTCACTCTGTATCCACCCCATGATGTTCCTGCCCTGGGAGTGTGTGATGGGACAGTGTAGAGGGAAATTTACTCTGTGTCAAACCCAACATTGTGCTTGACTTGGGAATATTTAATGGGACAGTGTAGTTGGAGATTTACTCTGTATCCCTGGAATTTTGAAGGCTCAGGTGTGATTTGATGATTGTTTTCAAGGTAATAAGGGAAACTGATGGGGTAGACAGAGAGTAACAATTCCCACTGGCTGCAGAGTCTAGAACATGGGGGCATAGTCTAAAAATATAAACCTAGTCTAAAAACCTTTCAGGAGTGAAATGAAGAAACACTTCAACACACCAGGTGTGGTATCA